>NC_037689.1:114467347-114640413 GCF_003255815.1 Theropithecus gelada | reverse complement strand
CCTTCCTTCCTTCCTTCCTTCCTTCCTTCCTTCCTTCCTTCCTTCTTCCCTCCCTCCCTCCCTCCCTCCCTTCCTTTGTACTTAGATGGAGTCTTACTCTGTCACCCAGGCTGGAGTGCAGTGGTGTGATCTTGACTCCCTGCAACCTCTACCTCCCGGGTTCAAGCGATTCTCCTGACTCAGCCTCCCGAGCAGCTGGGATTATAGGCGTGTGCCACCACACCCAGCTAATTTTTATATTTTTAGTAGAGACGGGATTTCACCATGTTGGCAGACTGGTATGAAACTCCTGATGCCGTGATCCACCCGCCCCAGCCTCCCAAAGTGCTGGGATTACAGGTGTGAGCCACTGCAACTGGCCTAAGACGAATGTGTGTGTGTATATGTATATTTATATAATATATTTATATTATATATTATAATATATATTATATATAAATATATAATATATATTTCAAAATGTCATATTGTACTATATATATATAGTACAATATGACATTTTCAAAATATGTATACATTTTAGAATGGCTGGATCAAGCAAATTAGCATATGCATTACTTCACATACTTACCATTTTTTGTGGTGAGAACAATTAAAATCTGACCTCTTTATAATTTTCAAGTACAGTACATTGGCCTTAACTACAGTCACTGTGTTGTAAAATAGCTTTCTTGAACCTAGTGCTCCCGTCTAACCGAAGTTTTATACACTTTGACCAAGGTTTACCTAACCCCTGTTTTGCCCCAGCCCCTGGTAGCCACCATTCTACTTTCTATTACACTTCTAAGAGTTCAACTTTTAAAATATTTTACATATAAGTGATATTATGCAGTATTTGACTTTCTGTTTCTGGGTTATTTCATTTTTCATAATGCCCTCCAGGGTCATCCATGTCCAAATGACAGGAATTTATTCTTTAATAAGGCTGAAAATAGTATTCCATTGTGCATGCATATCACATTTTCTTTATTGAACCATCCATTAATGAACAGTTAGGTTGATTATGTATTTTGGCTAATGTGAATAATCCTACCATGAACATGAGAGCGCAGACATCACTTCAACATACTGATTTCAATTATTTTTCATATAAATGCAGTAGTGAGATTGCTAGATCATATGGTAGTTTTATTTTTAATTTTTTGAGGAAGCTCCATACTGTTTTCCATAATGGGTATACCAATTTACATTTCCACCAACTGTGGACAAGTGCTCCCTTTTCTCCACATCCTCACCAATACTTGTTATGATTTTTCTTTTTGTTAATAGCCATTCTAACAGGTATGAGGTGATACCTCATTGTGATTTTACTTTGCAGTATCTAATGATTAGTAATGATAAGGATTTTTTCATATTCCTAGTGGCTATTTCCATGGCTTCTTTGTAGAAATGTCTCTTCAGATCCTTTGCTCATTTTGTAATCAGGTTTTTGGGATTTTTCTTTTGTATTAAGTGGTTTGAGTTCCTTATGTTTTAGATATTAACTTTTTATCAGCTATATGGTTTGCAAATATTTTTCCCATACAGTAGGTCATATCTTGACTCTGTTGATTATTTCCTTGGCTGTGCAAGAGCTTTTATATTTGATGTCATCCCATTTGTGTATTTTTGCTTTTGTTGCCTGTGCTTTTGGAATCATATCCAAAAAATAATTTTCCAGATGAATATCATAGAGCTTTACCCTGTGTGTTTTTCTAAAAGTTTCACAGTTTTAGGTATTACATTTACGTCTTTAATCCATTTTGAGTTGATTTTTGTATATAGTGTGAGATTAAGGCCTGATTTCATCATTCTGCATATGGATATCCAGTTTTCCCAGCACCATTTATTGAAGAAAGTGTCTCTTGTGTGTTTTGGGAATCACTGTAGAAAGTCAAATGACAGTAAATGTGTGGATTTATTTTTGAGCTCTCTATTATGTTTCCTTAGTCTATCTGTTTTTATGCCAATATCATGCTGTTTTTATTACTATAGCTTTTTAGTATATTTATAAGATTGGTCTAGTGTGAGGCTTCCAATTTTATTTATTTATTTATTTTTGTTCAAGATTGCTTCAGAAACTCTTGAGGTTTCGTACTTATTTTAGGACTTTTAAAAATTTCTGTAAATATGGCATTTTAACTTTGATAGAAATTGAATTGAATCTGTAGATAACTTTAGGTGGTATAGTCATTTTTAAAAATATGCATTTTAAATTTCAATAGCTTTTGGAGTACAAGTGGTTTCTAATTACCTGGATGAATTGTATAGTGGTAAAGTCTGAAATTTTAGTCCATCTATCACTCGAGTAGTGTACATTGTACTTAATACGTAGCTTTTTGTCTGTTGCCATGCTCCACCCTCCTGCTTCTGAGTCTCCAATGTCTGTTTTACAACTTTGTATGCCTTTGTGTACCCATAGCTTAACTCTCACTTATAAATAAGAACAAGCATGGTCATTTTAACAATATTAATTCTTCCAATCTATAAACATGGCATATTTTTCCATTTTATTTAGTTTTCTTCTATTTCATTCATTAATGTGTTATAGTTTTTAGTGTATATGTCTTTTCCCTCCTTTGTTAAATATATTTTGAAGTTTTTTGTTGCTATTTTATTTATTGATTAATTATTATTATTACTATTTTTGGAGACAAGATCTTGCTCTGTTGCCCAAGCTGGAGTACAGTGGCACAATCTTGGCTCACGGCAACATCTACCTCCCAGGTTCAAGCAACTTTTGTTCCTCAGCCTCCCAAGTAGCTGGGATTACCGGCGTGAGCCAACACACCAAACTAAGCTTTGTATATTTAGTAGAGATGGAGTTTTGCCATGTTGTTTAGGCTGGACTGGAACTCCAGGCCTCAAGTGATCCATCCACCTCAGCCTCCCAAAGTGCTGGAATTACAAGCAAGAGCCACTGTGTTTCACCTTTTGTGGTTATTTTAAATTAGATTGATTTCTTTATTTCTTTTTCAGACACTTTGTTATTAGTAGATAGGAATGCGACTGATTTTTATGTTGATTTTGTATTCTGCAAATGTACTAAATTTTTAAATTAGTTCTGACATATTATTGGTGGAGTCTTTAGGATTATGTATATATAATATCATGTTGTAACTTCTTTTGTTTGTTTGAATGCTTTTTATTCCTTTCTTTTGCCTAATTGCTCTGGCTTGGACACACCAGTACGGTTTTTTTTTTTTTTTTTTTTTTTTTTTTTCTTGATATGGCAAGTTTATTTTTTAAATACAGCAACAAGGACCATTGTGAGCTTGATAAACAGTTATAACACTGCTAAAAGCCTCATATTACATTACAGTATTACCAATGTGTTTATTTATTTATTTTTTTTAGAAGTGGTGAGAGTGGGCCTTGTTGTCTTGTTCTCAATCTTAGAGGAAAACTTTCAACTTTTCACCATTGAGTATAATGTTAGCTGTGTGTTTGTTATATATGGACTTTATTGCATTGAGATACATTACCTCTATAACTAATTTGTTGTGTTTTCATCATAAAAGGATGGTGAATGTTGACAAGTGATATTTCTGCACCTATTGAGATGACCATATGATTTTTGTCTTTTATTCTGTTAATGTAGTGAAATCACATTTATAAATTTGCATATGTTGAACCATCCATGCATCCCTGGGGTAAATTGCACTTGATTGTGTTGAGTGATTGTTTTAACGTGCTGTTGCATTTCATTTGCTAGTATTTTGTTGAGGTTTTATGCACCTGTGTTCTTCAGGGATATTGTCTTGCAGTATTATTTGTGCATTTGTTTGGCTTTTCTATCAGGGTAATGCAGGTCTCATAAAATAGGTTTGGCAGTAGTTCCTCTTCAAATTTTTGGAAGCATTTGAGAATGATTGATATTAGTTCTTCTTTAAATGTTTGGTAGAATCAGTAGTGAAGCCATCAATTTCTTGGCTTTTCTTTAATGGAAGGCTTTTTATTATTGACTCAATTATTGTACCCATTGGCCTATTCAGATTATTTATTCTTTTGTAATTTAGTCTTGGTAGGTTGTATGTGTATAGGTAATTATCCATTTCATTTAGTTATTAAATTTATTGGTGTTTAAATGTTCATAGTCGCCTCATGTTCCTCTGTATTTCTATAGTACCAGTTGTAATGTCTTAGCTTTTATTTTTCATTTTATTTATTTGAGACTTCTGTCTTTTTTACTTAGTCTGGCTAAATGTTTGTATATTTTATCATTTTTTTGAAAAAAAGTATATAGTGGTAAAGTGTATAGTGGTAAAGTCTGAGATTTTAATGCATCCATTACCCAAGTAGTGTACATTGTATGCAATATGTAGTTTTTTATCTCTTGCCCTGCTCTGAGTTTCCAAAGTCTGTTACACCACTCTGTATGACTTTGTGTACCCATAGCTTAGCTCCTACTTATAAGTGACAAGAAGTATGGTCATTTCAACAATATTAATTATTTAAAAATCTTAGTTTTGTAGACATTTGCTATTGGTTTTCTAATGACATTTAATTCTGCTCTGATCTTTATTATTTGCTTCCTTCTACTAATATTGGGTGTTGGGTGGCTTGTTCTTGTTCTTCTAATTTCTTAAGGTGTATAGTTAGGTTGTTTATTTGAGGTATTATTTTCTGATGTAGACATTTGTTGCTATAGACTTCTCTCTTAGAAATGCTTTTGCTGTATCTCATCAGTATGCTGTGTGTACATTTTCAGTTGTCTCAATATATATTTAAATTATTCTGTAAATTTCCGTTTTGACTTCTGTTTTTCCATGAGCTTACTGTTTAATTTTTTGTTTATGAATTTCCCAAAAGTTCTCTTATTATTAATTTCTATTTTCATACCATTATGGTCAGGAAAATATACTTAATATGATTTTAAACATCTTATATTAAGATGTGTTGTATAGCATATATAAAATCTATTCTAGAGTATGTATTCTGTGCAGTCATGAAGAATATGTGCTCTGCTTCTTTTAGACAGAATGTGTTCTATATTACTGTTAGGTCAATTTTATCTAAAATGTAAGTTTAAGTTGATGTTTTCTTATTGATTTTTCTCTCTAGGTGATCTGTACATTGCTGAAAGTCTCTTACTATTATTGTATTACAATCTATCTCTTCAGAGCTACTAATATTTGTATTATATATTTAGATACTACAGAGGAGTATATATATATTTACAATTTTTATATGTTGTTGATGAATTGACCCTTTCATCAATATATAACAACTTTCTTTGTCATGTTACAATTTTTTGACTTAAAATCATTTTATCTGACATAAGTATAGCTACTCTTGCTTGCTCCCTTTTGGTTCCCATTTGCATGCAATATTTTTTTCATCTCTTCACTTTTGGTATATGTATATCCTTATAGGTGAAGTGACTCTCTTGTAGACAGCATATATATGGGTCCTTTAACAAATCATGCAACCATTCTATGTCTTTCAATTGGAGAATTTAATCCAATCACATTCAAATAAATTATTGATAGGTAAGGTGATATGGTTTGGCTGTGTGCCCCCACCCAAATATTATCTTAAATTGTAATCCCCACGTTTCAAGGGAGTGAGGTGATTTGATCATGGGGGCAGTTTCCCCAGTGCTGTTCTCACGATAGTAAGTGAGTTCTCACAAGATTTGATGGTTTTATAAGCATCTGACATTTCCTGTACTTGCACTTCTTTCTTCTGCTGCTATGTGAAAAAAGTCTTTGTTTCCCTTTCGCCTTGTGCCATGATTGTAAGTTTCCTGAGGTTTCTCCAACCATGCAAAACTGTGAATCAATTAAACCTCTCTTCTTTATAAATTACCCAGTCTTGGGTATTTCTTTATAGCAGTATGAAAATGGACTAATACATAAGGACTCTACTGACATTTTGTTCATTGTTATCTGGTCATTTTGTAGCCCCTTTGTTCCTTTCTCTCACTGTTGTTCTTTGTGATTAGATTATTTCCTCCTGTATGCTTTGATTTCTTATGTTTTATCTTTTGTGTATCTACTATAGGTTTCTGTTTTGTGATTAACATTAGGCTTATATGAAACATCTTATAGTTATTGCAGGCTATTTTAGGCTGATAAAGACTGAACTTTGATCACATATACAAACTCTTCACTTTTACTCAACCTCCTTTTCACATTTTATGCCACAATTTACACTTCTTCCTGTTGTGTATCCCTTAATAAATTATTGTAGCTCTTATTATGTTTAGTAGTTTTGACTTTTTTAACCTTCTTACTAAAAATATAAATTACACACCACCATTACAGTATTAGAATATTCTGAATTTGACTGTGTATTTACTTTTCCCATAAGTTTTATGCTTGCATATGTTTTCATTTTATTAATTAGCATCATTTCTTTCTACTTAAATAATTGCTTTCTGCATTTCCTATAAGTCTGATGGTGATGAACTCTCTCACCATTTGTTTATCTGGGGAAGTCTATATCACTCCTTCAGTTTTGAAGAACAGTTTTTCTGGGTATGGTATTTGTGGTTCACAGTCTCTTTCCTTCAGTCATTTGAATATATTTTCCCATTCTCTCTTGGCCTGTAAGGTTTCTGCTGAAAAAGCTACTGCTAACTTTATTTTAACTCCCGTACTTATATGTGATTTGCTCCTTCTATCTTGTTGCATTGTGATCCTATTTTTGTCTTTATTTGTTTACAGTTTAATTATGATATGTCTTAATGTAGTCTTGTTTGGATTAAACCTAATTGGAAATCTTTTACTTTCCTGTACCTAGATATTTATATATTTCTTCTAAATTTGGAAACTGTTCTGCTATTATTTCGTTAAATAGATTTTTTTCTCCTTTGTCTTTCTCTTCTCCTTCATAAAGTCCTATAACTTGAAGATTTGTTCTTTTGAATCTATCTTATAAATCTCATAAACTTTCTTCATTCCTTTTAACATTTTCCCCTATATCTGTATATTTTCAAGTAACCTACCTTTGAGTTTACAGATTAATTTGTTTGTTTGATCAATTCCACTGTTGATGCTCTCTATTGCATTTATCATTTCATTCATTGTATTTTTCAGCTCAATAATTTCTGGGTGTTTTTATACTTTTTTTTTTTTTTTTTTTTTTGACAGAGTCTAACCCTGTCACCGAGGCTGGAGTGCAATAGCATGATCTCGGCTCACTGCAACCTCCACCTCCCAGGTTCAAGGGATTTTCCTGCCTCAGCCTCCTGAGTAGCTGGGACTACAGGCGTGTGCCATCACATCCAGCTAATTTTTTTTTTTTTTTTTAGTAGAGATGAGGTTTCACCATGTTAGACAGGATAGTCTCGGTCTCCTGACCTCATGATCCGCTTGCCTCGGCCTCCCAAAGTGCTGGGATTATAGGTGTGAGCCACCGCATCCAGCCCATATTTTTTAATCTGTGTGTTAAATTCTAATTTGGGATATTTATTGTTTTCCTGACTTCAACTGTTTCTCTGTATTTTCCTGAAGTTTGCTCAGCTACCTTAAAACAGTTATTTTTTGAATTTTTTTGTTGAGCATTTCATATATCTTCATTTCTTTTAGGGTTAGATACTAGGAGATTATTGTGTGTTGTTTTGTTGAGTTTTATCTCTTTGTTATTTTCATGTTTCTTGTTGCCTTTTGTTGATGTCTGCACATTTGAAAAAGTAGGGACCTATTCCAGTCTTTATAGACTGGCTTTATCTGGGAACATCCTTTACCAATTAGCTTGTCCTGGTGCCTGGGTCAATAGGTGAGTGGGCCTGATGCCTGTGTCCCACAGGGTTTATGCCTGGAGCTTGAATTCACTGGATAGACATGTTGATTGTGTTCTCAGGGGTATGCCTGGACCCTAGGCCCATGAGGGTCAACCAGAAGCCTTGGTCTGCAAGGACTGGCCTGAAGCCTGGGTTCACAGAGGCTGACCTGTCACTTTGGTGGGTCTTGTGGCTGGGTCTTCAGGGGCTTACCAGATGCTGGAATGGGCCTGGTATTTCAGATCCATTGGAATGGGCCTGAAGCCTGAGTCCATGGGGGCTGGCCTAGAGCTGAAGTGGGCCTGGGCCCTGAATTTGCAGAGGTTGGCCTTAGCTTTGGGTCTGCATGGGTCAACTTGGAGCCTTAGTGCATGGGGGCCAGCCTGCCACTGGAAGGATGTGCCTGAGCCCTGGGTCTTCTGGAACAGGTGCAGAACCTGGGTATGCCTAAGTGTGAGGTTAGGGAGCAGGCCCAAACTGTTGGGTTGATAGAAGTGACCTGGCTCTGGGCATCCTTGGAGCCTTGTCTGCAGGAACCAGCTTTGTGCCTGAGGTTGGGGTACATACCTGATGCTCAATCAGTTCCAAAGCTTTGAGCTTTGTTGAATGACCTGGCTCTGGGCTAGGCTAAAATCTGGGTGTGCCTACAGCCTGCAACCACAGGGGCTAGCCTGGTACTGACTGGGTGGGCATGCAGTCCATATCTATAGGGACTGTTCTGGAGGCTGAGTATGTGGGTGCTGACCTAATGACCAGAGATGTGGGTGCTGGCCTAGTGATGGGGTGGGCCTAAAACCTAGAGCCATGGGTGTCTAGGCTGCTACTGAAAGCAGTCCAGAGTGTGGTGTTCCTGGGGTCAGCCTGGAAGTGGGGCAGATCTGTACACCAAGTCATCCAGGCAGACCAGAAGCTTGTGGCTATAGTATCTGGACTGGTGCTGGGTTGGACATGGAACCTCATTTTGCAGTTACCAGTTTAGAGTCTGGAGCTGTGGGTTTAGCTTGGAGCCTGGAACCATGGGAACTGGCCTAGAGCCTGAGTTTGTGAAGGCTGAGTTGGAACTGGGGTGGGCCCAAAGTTTGGAGTCACTGGGGCCACCTTAGCAGTGGGGCTTGTCCACAGCCTAAGACCACTGAGGTCATCCAGGCAAGTGAGATGATTCTAGTGACTTAATCCCCGGTACCGCTTGGATTCTGGTACCGTGGTGACAAGCCAGGCTGGGTTTTACTGGGATGGGCTCAGTGTAGAGGTTCAAGGCAAGGTCTGGAGCTCACTTCCCTCTTTTTCTGCCAAGCAAAGGATATTTCTGTCCACACTGTACTTTTTGGGGTTTTTGGAGGGGTGATGCAGGTAAATTAAAACTGTTATTTCTACTCTCTTCATTGCATATTTTCATACTTCTATGCTGTATTTTCTCACCTGCTTTCCTCAGCTCTTGTGAAGGTATTTTTCTACATGTATGGTTTTTCAAATTGATGTTTCTGAGGGGGGATGAGTGCTGAAACATACTATTCCACCAACTTGCTCTCAATAGTGTATACTTTCTTATCACTTCAAAATGCTTCTCACCAATTTTTTCAGTTGATAATTAGGATCTATTCAATCTCAAATTATTATTCTCATCTACTTATTCTTGACAAATTTAATGAATGTAAATAGGAAAATGTTAAGGAGATTGTTAACAGGACACTTGAAGTTCACAAGGAGATAAAAAGGACCCACTTAGAGCTAACTATTCAGGTTGAGACGAGGGTTAAAATGGAAGGTTAAGTTTTCACTACAACTCCTCTGGTTGTTATGGTGACGGGAACATGTTGAACTGAAAGGAGGTTGTGCAATGTTACAATGGGATCATGGAGTTTTCTCTCATATAAGCCATTTTCAAAATATAGGTGTTAGAGCTAGTCAGAACACTAACCTACTCCCATGGCAAAACAGGAAAAAAATATAATAATTAAAAGTGCATTGATTCTTCCAGACAAACTGGTGTCTGACTTCTCAGAAGTATCATAGGACTACTAAGGGGCAATGGCCAGAGAAAATGGGGACTCTATACTGATAAGAGACAAAAACATGTGACTGACTCAGTAGCAGCATTTTTAAATTTTAAAACCTCTATGTTATTTGTTAAGCTTTGTCAATAATATGTACCTAGAAAAGTATGAAATCCTAAAGTTTTATAGTTTTACAAAATAGAATAATGAAAGATATTTCCCTTGGTTTTTAAATATTGTCCTACTGTGTACATGACTTTGCTTTATGTTGTATTACTGACTATATATTTTTGCTTGGGAGTTAAATGTATATTTTATTGCAATTGGAAAAAAACAAGTTTTTCTGAAAGACACTTTATTTTAGACATAGCTGTTTACTGTTTGACCAGCTCCACCTAAAATAGTAGCTTTATAAAATCATAAATGCTATTCCATGTCATTTGAATGATATGGAATAATTGTTAATAAGTTTAGGTAAATTTTATTCATCATTGATCAATATAAATAGTATTTTGTATCCAAAATGTATTTTGTCAGTTCTTAGAATTGTTGGCCACTTAAATAATGAATGCTATCTTGCTTTATGATTTTAGAAGAGAATAAAATCAGCTCTGATATATCTATGTATCTATGCCTCTATCTATCTATCTATCTTTCTATCTCCTAGTCTCATGTTATAGGGGAATCGCAGTTCTGATTTGGGCTGTGCGTACATCAAAGATCAAAGCATCATTATGGTCATGACAAAGTGTGCCAGTGCCCCCATATTATTAGGGTTAGCAGTAGGTATGCTTTTTTTTTTTTTTTTCTACTGCCAAATATCATAAAGGCCAAAATTCTTACAATTACTTGTTTATTGTATTCATAAAGTGTCTTGATCCCATTTTACATAGTGTATGCTAGACTTGTGTCTGGCTAGATCCCAAGAGCATATGATTTAAAATATAAATGGTTTTGATCAAAAAAAGAGAGAGACTTCTAGAGTTTGGAGCTTTGAACTACCCAAGACCTAATAGATTATTACCGGTGCTGAGATATTATAAGTTATTTGTAAGATTGTGTTATATCTGATGCTTTAATGTAGCAGAATAATGCACAAAGCAAAGGCATAATGATAAATTGGATTATTTTAACATGACAAACTATAATGATGAAGAGAATTGGTGAAACTGCATTCCAAGAACACTTGAGGCCTCAGACAGGTTTAGCATGCAAAAAAATGAAGAATGAAGATATGGAATGGAAGGATCGGTGGAGGAAAATAAAGATAAAAATCAGAGCATAACTTTTTTCTCATTTAGGGTGAAGCTTTACAAGAAAGAAGAAATGGATTTGTCATTTGTGACCCTAAGATTTAAAATTGAGAGCAATGGGAGGTCCCAATTCAATAGGATGTAGTTAATTTTCAAGTACTTCTAGATATTTCAGAGGAGAACTCCAACTTGAGAAGGATAGTTGGACTAAATGATTTCATTTTGAATTCCATTTTTACTAATATTTTATAAAATTACAAACAGAATGAATGTAGGAAATTAAAATTATGCTTTCTTAGAGTAAGCTGAAGTCACTTTCAAGGTGAAAAATCATTAGCAAACTGTAAAAAAAAAAAACTATAATACATAATATATAAGAGGTAAAACCACCAATATGCAAAATCTTCATTAATCTAATAGAAAAAAATACAAGGAAAGATAGGCAAAGGATATGGAAGATAATTCATATTAAAAAGAATATAAATACCAGCTAACTTTTATATAGCACTTATAGTAAATACTATTCTAAGTGTTAATTCACCTAATCCTCAAAACTTTTTAAGTTGAATACCATTATCTTCTCCATTATACCAATGAATAAAAACTGAGGCATAGAGAATTGAGTAAATTGGCCAATGTCAAATAAATAGCCAGTTGTAGGGCAGGTATCTAAAATGTCTTGGCTTCAATGTCTGTACTCTTAGTCATTGTTGTAAAACACAGGATGGATAATTGTCCAAATATTAAATATTTAGTCCTTCACAGAAAATGGCCAGCCACACAGTCTCTGTAAAAACTATTCATCTCTGCTATTACATATGTAAATACATGAGTGTGGCTGTGTTCCAATAAAACTTTATGGACACTGAAATTTTAATTGCATACAATTTTCATGTATCATAAATATTGTTTTTCTTTGGGTACTTTTACTAACCATTTAAAATGTAAAAACAATTCTCAGCTTGCATGAAATACAAAAAAAGGTCATAGGCCAGATTTGGCCTGGATTTAGCCTATAGGCTGACCCCTGTTCTATATTGTAATTCAGTGTAGTATATGTAAATGATCAATAAACACATGAAAAGATGCTCAGTTCATTACAAATAAAAGGAGTACAAACAAAAATCAAGATATTACTAAACACTGATCAAACTGAAATAGGTTAAGGTAGGAGAATAAGTTAGTGTAAACTTTCTCGTAGGAGTGGGAAACAAGTTGGCAACTGTATGCCAATAAATGGGAAAGTCTAGAAGGAATGTACAAATTCCCAGGCACATACAACCTACCAAGGTTGAACCATGAATAAATTCAAAACCTAAACAGGCCAATAACAAGTAACAAAATCAAAACCATATTAAAAAGTCTACCAGCAAAGAAAAGCCTGGGTGAGACCTGATGGCTTTACTGCTGAATTCTACCAAACATTTAAGAAACAACTAATACCAATCCTACTCGAAGTATTCCAAAAGATATAGGAAAAAGGAATATTTCCAAACTCATTCTACGAGGCCATTATTACGCTGATACCAAAACCAGACAAAGACACATAAACAAACAAACAACAACAACAAAACTACAGGCCAATATCCCTGATGAATATAGATGCAAAAATCCTCAACAAAATATGAGCAAACAGAATTCAACAGCACATTTAAAAGATCATTCAACATGACCAAGTGGGATTTATTTCAGGGATGCAAAGATGGTTCAATATATGCATATCAATTAATGTGATACAACATATCCAAAGAATGAAGGACAAAATCATATGATCATTTCAACTGATGCTGAAAAAGCAATGATAAAATGCAACATCCATTCATAACAAAAAGCCTCAAAAAACAGGATAGAAGGAACATACCCCAACATAATAAAAGCCATATTATAGACCCACAGCTGGTATCATAATGAAAGGTGAAAAACTGAAAGCTTTTCCTCTAAGATCCGGAACATGACAAGAATGCCCACTTTCACTACTGTTATTCAACATAGTACTGGAGGTCCTAGCTGGAGCGATCAGACAAGAGAAAGAAATGAAGGGCATTCACATTGGAAAGAAAGGATTCAAATTATTTTTGTTTGCAGATGATATGATTTTATATTTGGAAAAACCTAAAGAAGCCACCAGAAAACTATTAAAACCAATGTTTATGGATTGGAATAATCAATGTTTTTAAAATGTCTATACTATCCAAAACAATCTACAGACTCAATGAAATGAAACTCTATCAAAATTCCAAGGATAATCTTCACAGAAATATAAAAAAGCAATCTTAAAAGTTATATGGAACCATAAAAGACCCAGAATAGCCAAAGCTATTCTGAGCAAAAAGAACAAAACTGGAAGATATACATTATCTGACTTCAAATTTTACTATAGAGCTACAGTATTTCCAAAAATGGCATGGCTCTGACATAAAAACAGAAACATAGATCAGTGGAACAGAATAGAGAACTGAGAGATAAATCCATACATCTACAGTGAACCCATTTTTGACAATGGTTCCAAGAAAATACATTGCAAAAGGACAGTGTTTTTAATAAATGGTGGTGGGAAAACTGGATATCTATATGCAAATGAATGAAACTAGACCCCTATCTCCCACCCTCTACAAAAACCCAATCAAAATGGATGAAATACTTAAATATAAGTTCACACACTATGAAACTACTAAAGAAAAACTTTGGGGAAACTCTCCAGGACATCAGTCTGAGAAAACATTTTTTTCTTTTTTTTTTCTTTTTCTTTCTTTTTTTTTTTTTGAGACAGGGTCTCAGTCTGTTGCCCACGCTGGAGTACAGTGGCATTATATTGGGTCACTGCAACCTCCACCTCCAGGGCTCAAGTGATCCACCCATCTTAGCCTCCCAAGTAACTGGGATCGCAGGTTCACACCATCATGCCTGGCTAATTTTTTTTTGTAGAGACAGGGTGTCACCATGTTATCCAGGCTGTTCTTGAACTCCTGGGCTCAAGTGATCTACCCACCTCAACCTCCCAAAATGTTTGGATTACAGGTGTGAGCCACAATGACCAGCCTCAAAGATTTATTGAGTAATACCTCATAAGCATATGCAATTAAAGCAAAAATGGACAAATGGGATCACAAGATGAAAAGCTTCTTCCCAGCAAAATAAACAGTCAACAAAGTGAAGACGCATTCCACAGTGTGGCAAAAATATTTGCAAATTACCTGACAAAGGGATTAATTACCAGAATATATAAAGAGCTCAAACAACTATATAGGAAAAATTCTAATAATCTGTTTAAAAATGGGCTAAAGTTGTGAATAGACGTTTCTCAAAAGAAGACATACAAATGGCACAGAGGTATGTAAAACTGTTCTCAATATCATTGATTATCAGAGCAATGCAAATCAAAACTACAACGAGATATTACTTTATTCCAGTTAAAATGTCTTGTATCCAAATGTCAAGCAACAACAAATTCTGGTGAGGATATGGAGAAAAGGGAACCCTTGTACACTGTTGGTGTGAATGTAAATTAGTACAACCACACTTTGAAAGCTCCTCAAAAACTTAAAATAGAGTTATCATATGATCCAGCAATCCCACTGCTGGGTACATACCCCAAATAAAGGAAATCAATACATCCCAAAGATATCTGCACTCCCATGTGTATTGTAGCTGTGTTCACAGTGGCCAAGATATATCTACCTAAATGTCCATCAACAGATGAATGGAAATAGAAAACATAATACATATACACAATGGAGTACTATGCAGCCATAAAATGAATTCAATCCTGTCATTTTCAACACTACAGATGGAACTGGAGATCATTAAGTTAAGTGAAATAAGCCTGGCACCAAAAGACAAACATCATATGGTCTCATTTGTGGGAGCTATAAATTAAAACAATTGAACTCATGAAGATAGCAAGGAGAGGAGGTTTACTAGAGTCTGGCAAGAGTAGTGGGAGGGTTGGGGGAATGTGGGGATGTTTAATGGGTACAAAAATATTTAGAAAAATGAATAAGACCTAGTATTTGAAAACAGGGTGACTGTAGTAACAATAATTTAATTGTACATTTTAAAATAACTAAAAGAGTATAATTGGATTGTTCAAAGCACAAAGGATAAATGATTGAGGTGATAAATACCGTATTTACCCCGATGTGTTTAATGTGCTTTATATGCCTGGATCAAAATATCTCATGTAAGCCATAAATATTTATACCTACTACATACCCACAAAAATTAAAAATAAAATTAAAAATTAAAAATAAATGACGGAAATAAAAATGGTTTTATATACATGCCTATAGAAATGTTAGAAAGTATGTTCACTGAAATATTCACAGTGATCATCTCTAGGAAGTTGAGTTTGAAGTTATTTTTTTGAAGGGGGAGATTCCTGTGTTCTGTATATTATTCGGTGTTGCTTCAGTTTTTAGCTTTAGCAACTTATGTTTCCATTCAGATAAAAATAAAAGTAAATTTATTTTTATTTTGTAAACCAAATATTAAGGTTTGACATGAAACATCTGCCAGAATTTCTCTGATTTATAACTTCAATGCAATAGTCACGTCATGTACTTCAATTCTGCCTGTAGGCCTAAGAAGCCTTAACGTTATGGTGTGTTGTCACTTTCGTCTCCATTGCCTCACCAAGTCCATGCTCTTGTCCCTATTTCTTGTCTCTTTCTACTGACCTTGTGGAAATTTCTCCTTCTACCAGTTCTCTGGTGTTGGAGCAAGAGTGTGGAGGTTTTTTTCTTATGAGTAATAGGAAGAATGAGATAATCTAATCACTATCATTCCTCACTGCTACTTCTGAAACTCATTTCATATGCCTTCCCATTCTTTTCAAATCAATGTGCTCCTATCTTTTGGCCTCTAGGAATACTCATATTCTCCCAGAGAACTTTGTCACTTGGTTCAGATGTGTTTATCTTCCATCTTGAGCCACAGCTTCATCTTTGATAACCTCCTAATTCCTAAAGATCATTGATTTCTTAAACATTGCCATGGATTTATATCCTCCTCCAACCCCACCAATAGCAGTTAAATTTCAAATTTCCATTGGCCCAGGATATTCTGAGGTAAGGGTAGGTCTATTCTAGGGTGAACCCCAACACTCTCTCCTCAAGTGAATTCAAAATTTGAGCTACCCCTTCACCCTACAATCCTCACCTAGAATTCTTGGGCTCAGTGGTGACGTGTTGTATTCTGGATTTCTGCTGGCTCCTGTAGATCATATGGAAATATTAGTTCGTGTTATGGTTCAGGCCCAATTAGTCTCTGAAGGAGGATGATAAAATGCAGGTGTTGGGGAAAGAATTTGCTTTGCACTTGATGCCATTTTAATTGCCATAAAACTCGCCAAAACTAGGCCATTCGTTTTCAACAATAATATCTGGGTTCCACCTACAAACATTTTGATTTAATTTCTATGGATTGTGGACTCTAAACTGGCATTTTTAAAAGTTCTCCTGGTGAACGAATGTGCAGCCAAAATTTAAAACCATCGTGAAAGCAATAAGGGATGTAAATCTGAGGCGCCGCTTAAACAGAACTGTGTGAATGAGTTATTAGCTTCCTTCTGTCTGACAGCAGAAAAAATCAAGAGAGCACTAGACCCTGGAGTTAGATGGTGAATGAATGGATTCAAATGTCCAGGGAGTGGAGCAGTATGTATAGAGGCTGTGAGCCCAAGAGCTGGATTCAGATATATACATGCTGAAATGACAGCTTCACTGCTTCTAGCTATTTCATGTTAGATAAATAGTAATATTTTTAAGTGTCAGTTTACACATAAAAAAAAATAGGGTTAGAAATGATGGAAGGATTCAATGACATAAAATATGTGAAAGCATTTAATAAGGGTCTTCCTTAAAGTAATGTTAATAAGCAAGTATAATCTGCATTGTTCAGGTTTGCTCATTGGCAGCAATGGGTTTAGGACAGTTATCTGTTCCTTGACCACAGACAAGTTTATAGTAATGAGATGCTTTCCTCTTCAGTGTAACTAAACTGGTTTTCTCATTTGCCTGAGTTTATAAAACAAAAAATGTAGAATTCAAGACTTTGAAGGTATTTCAGGAGTCACCTCGTAAAATGTATCATTCAATTCAAGGATTCAATTTAAAATGGAGATATGTTGATCAAAGGATACAAAGTTTCAGCCATTCAAGGTGAATAAGTTCTGATTCTAATCTAATGAAATGTAGGAAATGTTGCTTCAAATCTAATGAACAGCATGGTGACTATAGTTAATAATATTGTATTGTGTACACAAAAGTTGCTAAAGGAGTAAATCTTGTATGTCCTCACCACACATACACAAAAAGGTAACTATGTGATGTGATGAATATGTTAATTAGCTTCATTGTGGCAGTCATGTCACAATGTATACATATATCAAAACGTCATGTTGCACATCTTAATACATAATACAATTTTAATTAAACCTCAATAAAACTGGAAAGAAGAAAAGAAATTTTAAGAAACGACCTTTGCTAGAATAATTTTAGTAATAAGAAATCCACGTCCTCAAAAATAGCTTTATTTTTTAGATTGGAAGTTTCACTTTTTACATTTTGAAAAATTAATTATTACCTGTAAATACCAATGTAATTCATATTTATATAACCTCAGATGAAAAAATATATGGACAAGATACAGTTTAAAAAATCCCTTCTTGTACTATGCATATTACCTGGGTGATGAAATAATCTATACACGAAACCCCAGTGACATGCAATTTATCTATATAACAAACCTGCACAAGTACACCTGAACCTAAAATAAAATGTCAAAAAAAGAAAACATTCTATCTCAAACCTTCCTGATACCTTTTATAGACAAAGAATATAACAATTTTTTTCCATTAGGTTATTTATAAATGAAAAGAAGCTTATGCTGGTATCCTGTGTTGTAATGATGATAGCTTTCAATCACATGCATACATATAAAGTTGTATGTAAACAGATTTTAAATGTGTCATTATTTGTCTCTAGCTAGTGCCATCTTATGTTACACCTGAGCATCCTCAGGGTCCCAAACCTTGTACACTAAGTCTTCAGTTAATGTAGTAGATAGATTCTTGGAAACTGTGACTTTAAGCAAAACAAAGTAATGAAACCTATTTTTACCCTAGGCTAATTTACATAAACAAGAGTTAAGTTCCTTTGGCACATTTCTGGTCACAAAAACAACACAAAATTTCTAAATAAAGACAAAAACGCTTCGAATATTCAACATTGAAATAAATGTAAGCTAGACATGCATTCAAAACAGATTAATAAAAACAAGTAAGATAATTATTTACCCACTTACTCAGGTCACCAGAGCCTATCCCAGGAGCTCAGACCTGAAGGTGTGAATCATCCCTGGACAGGAAACCATTACCTAGCAGAGTATACTCACACCCACACTCATACTCACTCATGCTGGGACCATGTAGATATGCCAATTCACTTATTGTGCACATCTTTGGGATGTAAGAGGAAACTGGAGTACCCAGAGAAAACTCATACAGATATGAAGAGCGTGTGCAAAGTCCACATAGTCAGTGGTCCTGATTGGGAGTCAATTTTTTTCTCATCAATGTTATAACAAAATGATGTTGAATGAAACAATGTTATTTGAGGACTTGCTGTATAGAGAGCTCTTTTTAAATGATCGACTGTGCACCAGATAAATTGTCTGAAGGGCAATCCTTTCACCATGAAATTTGGAAGGTGTGGAACTGAAAGTGTGGTCATTTCTTTGAAATGCTACGTGGAATCTCCTAACACTTGAACAAAGTAACCACTCCAAAGCAAACAAAAACCCATTTTAATGAATTCAAATTAAAAAAAAAAAACATTTATCTTCTACAGATATACAAAGCATTATATTCAGTTTCACAATGATTTTTTACAATGACTCAATTAGCTAATTATATATTATAGCTGATTACATGCACTTGCACTAATTATGTAATAAAGCATAATTACATGAATAATATAAACATATCAACTAAAATTCAATTTTCTAGAAGCCAAGGATATTCTCAGATAACAAAAGTAAAAGACATATTTGCAAAACTACCAGATCAGAATAGTTTTTAATAATCTCTGACTATTAATATTATACTTAGTTTTTAACTTATTCTAGAATTTCTAGACCCACATATCCTATACTAATTTTTAAGAATCCAGACCTTTTAGTGACAGCCAAAAATGTGCTCTGTATTCAGAGAAGCGTCCTAAGAAAAATGAGCAGATAATTTGCATTAAATATTGCTGTGGATAATAGATCTAAGTCAGGAACAGTAATCCAGATGTACTCAGCTTTACGAAATAGCTATATTCCTGAGAAGTTACACAGAAATCAGTTTTCCTTAAAGACAAAATGGTTTTGAAAAAACATTGCTGGTTGATTTTCAATTGGCAATATTGCCCGTTCTCTCACTCTTCCATGAGAGGAATTTGAAGAGGGGAATATCCTCAGGCTTTTCAACTGAAAATTTCTCTGTAAAGAAATAGATAAATAAGATAAAAGCATTTGATATTTAAAAAATCTGTAGCAAAGTCTTTTGTAAAGTGATTATTCCTTCAATTATGTCAGTTTTTCTCACTGTAAGAATACATTTTAAAGGTTAAAGGCAAAGCCTCATGTTCTTGTAACATAAATAAGAAGTGGTAAAGTCCGTGCCAGATTCCCTTTCCAGCATGACCATTGGAGCCTCCTTGGAGCTTTAAGAGGAAAAACATTTTCAAGCTTCACATTCATTGATCATGGTATCAGGATCACAAGATCTGTCATAGAGCTTTTTCTAAGAATAAAAGTTTTTTTTCTACATTTAAGTATTATTTCTCTAGGATAGATTCCTTGAAGTAGAATTGCAGGATTAAAAAGCATAAACATTTTAAGGCTCTTGATTCATATTGCAACATTGTTCACCAAAAAAGCTATATCAATTTCCACTGCCATTAGCAATACTGAGACCATCAGAGGGGTACTATCACAACTCACAACACTGTTTCAAACACACACCCATCCCTGTTTCCCTCTAGTCTCTCAAGAACCAAGAAATATTCTTCTGTTTAGAATTTACTCTGGATCAACCTGTGTTCTTGTGCTCTTTCCTTTCAATCGACATTACATTTTTATTTTTTAAACATTCCCAGCAGAGGGGTTAGACATTTCGGATTTGCCCGTAATTACTTCTTCATTAACTCACCTTGCTTCCTAGGGTTAACTATGCTTGAAGGGTCAAAGTCATAGGTGTGTGGGTCTCTAAGGAAGGCAAAGAAGAAAGATTTGCTGTCTTAATCAATACTCTGGACTACTCCTGAAATTGATCTTGTAGGTATGGCTGTTTGGATTAGACTCGGGCTCTAGCATTTAATTTCAGGCTTATAACCTAGACTCCTACTTGGTTGATTTTGATACAGTTGTATTAAACCAGCAGCGATTTCATGTATTGAAAATTGATTATACTGCAATTGTCATTTGGCATTATCCATCCTGTCCTCATGCCCAGACTCAGAATCCTTTCTACTGTCCCATGTTACTTACCATATGAAGTAGTGTAATATAGTGGGAAAACAGGTTGTGTTTTAACATTGATTCTGTATCAATTGACTGTAGAGCTTTGGGTGAATTACTGCTTCACATTTTAAGGCTTCATTTCTATTTATGAAAGCAGACACAATACTAATTAGTTTTTGTGAGGATAAATGTGACAAAGATAATATGATCATGAGAATAGCAATAAACAGACTGATGATTATATTAATAGCTATACTTTATTGTTTACTTACTATGGCATATTTCACCTACATTACCACATATAAACTGTATTCCATATAATAAACTCAAAGAAGTTAAATAACTTAAGCCAAGATTACAAAGCTAGAAAGTGATAGAGACACAATTTTAGAGTCCATGTTAACAACTATACTAAAAATAACTAGATAGGAAATGGAACATGACATGATTCAGTCCAGAAAGTAAACATGTAATAAGTGTTTAAAATCTAGAAGAAATCTTCATAGGTCATCCAGTGTGGTATTCCTTAAAATGGAACCTCAAACCTTCAAGAACTAAGAGAGATGGAGGGAAGTTGAGACAATAGAGCAGAGAACATCCAAATGGCCACATGGCGTGAGGAAGCTAGTGGTGAGCGCTTATGTTGAATGCAGGGAGCCAGGCAAGTAGAAATAATTGATATGCCAACCTCACAGGATTGTGGTAAAAATCAAGTGAGAAAGAAAATCCTAATAACAATAGCTTCAGATCAATGAGTCCTTACTATGAAGAATGTCCTGTGCTGAATTCTTGGCATACAGCAATTCTTCTCAAACTTTAATGTGCTTATGAATCACATATGCACATATGGGAATCTTGTTCAAACTGAAGATTCTAATTCAGTAAGTCTGAGATGGGGCCTCAGATTCTGCATGTCTAACGTAATAATAGGTGATGCCAATGCTGCTGGTATCAGATACCTTTTGAGTAGTAAGAACATACATTACCTCATTTAATCATTAAACCAATCACATTTTACAGAAGAGAAATTATGCTAGAAGAAGATCAGTTTGCCCCATTGTCATTCAGTGGGACAATGTGGATTCAAACCCCATCTCATACTCATAACAAGAACACTCAACTGATTCCCAATTATACTTTGAAGAAAAAGGATACTTTTATACTTTTATGACAGTTTTCTATGCCTCTCTGAAGGGTCAGTCGGTTGTATTATCACTGAACTCACCAAGTGATCTCCTTGTAGTAGTGGTCACCATGAAAGTCTGGGAAGGATTAGTTTGATCTTTTTGTTGCCCTGCTGTGAACATAAATGGGCAGAAAACTCCATCTGTAATTAATTAACAAAACAGTCTGTGAGGTCAGGGGAGTGGTGAAGGTGGATTTTTCTCTAGACTTGGGTATTGGCCTTTGGCAGAACCCCCACTTGGAATTGTGGCCTTAGGCAAAATTGAAGTGGGCCAATTATCTGTCAGGGGAAGTAAAGCCCATTGTGTTCACCCGAGACTTGAAAGACCAGCAAAAAAATAGCAGCCCCACCCTCAGTTTGGTCCGCGAACAGGTGTATGGCCAATGTAAGCTCTGCTTTGTTAGGTTACTGGTCAGCTAATGATTAGGCAGAGAGTTCCCTAAATGCTTAGAACCAATAAGTCCCTCAGTCTTTTCCAAGAGTCTCTGTGTGAGTTGGAATATGCCTTCAACATTCAACCAGGCAGTTTAAAACTGTGCCCTAGTCTTCAAATCCTGCTTATGCAAATCCTCAAGGTCAGCTAAAGGTGAAAGAAAGGTCTTTGCTGAGCATGCACACAAATCAGCACATGCATTTGGCCTTCTACGTTGCCTGGGAATATTTCAGAGCTTTTCAAGTTCCGCCATAGATATCTTATTCTTCACATATATTTTTTAAAGCATTTCAGCTCCGTCGTTTGTTTACTCCAGTTGGTACTGCTGCCTCAGGCAAGTGTGATGGTAAACAATTGCCACTGTTTTGTTTACAAATGTCCTGGGGTTAGGGCTTTTCTACAGAGTAAGCTCTTAGGCCTAATAACTACAAATACTTGGCGTAGAGTATTCATGGAGCTGAAAGACTGGTCAACTTGTGGCAAAGCTCTGGAAGTGGGAATGTTCTGGAAATGTGACTGTTTGGGGAGCTTTGCCCCTCCTGTAACTGCAAGCCTGCCAATTTGTGAGGCTCCTGATTTTCAAGGTTACTGTAGAGCTGCAAAGAGGGAGATGGGGAGTTTGTTAAGTACAAGCCCATGAAGCCTTCTTTTCTTACCAAGATTCAATCAGGTTTCTTAAATAAATGCTCTTCACATTATTGCAAACCTTTGGTTAATTTCCAGAGCTCTGAAAAAGTTAATTTTTTTCCCCCAATTTTGCCAGGCTTTTTGTTGTTCTTATGGAGGGGCACATTTATAGAGGTCCTTACTCTATCATTGAGAAGTTCTGCCAAGTGAAGGTTATTGTTCAGTGTTCTTATGTGGTTTGACTTTTTCAAACTGTGCTAATAAGTCTTATTATTTTCTCTCCATACCATGTCAAAAAGATATTAACACAATTGGGATATTAAACATAATCTAAGAAAGATAGTATAGTTACTGATGGTACATCCATATGGAAAAGACTCACTTTCTCTATCTCTGGCTCTCGCTGTCTCTCACATGCACACACAGACACACACACACACACACACACACACACACACGGAGTCACACCTGCTAAATACTAGCCTCTGTATACTAAAAGTGTGCTACTATTGCAATACCAGCAATACCAACAGAGGTTGCTAATACAGTAATGGTGATGAACTTACATTTGTTAATTCACGCTTACATATTCAGCCTCCTGATGATATATACCTGTCAGGAAAAGAAATAAATTTAATTTGCCTAATGAGAATAAAACCCAGAACCTGGGTAGTGGTCTGAATTAATTTACCCAATACTAACTTTATGATGTTAAATTCTGTTATTCCTACAAGGATGGAGCATGAATGAAAGAAATAAAATAATTTTTATTTGGAAACAGTTTCAACCACTACTAGCAAGTATTTGACCAAATTCTGGGACTTCTTTCACATGGTTATCTTCCGATAAAACAACTAACACAGGGAGACGCAAACCCACTTACCAAATTAGCTAATGAAAATCTGAGGAATGACATTCTGGAGCTATGTACATTTTGGGGGGTCACTCATTTGACAGATACCACTTAAAGAAACAAATTGGCATACATTTAAGTTTTGTATAGACAAGGGAAAATTGCCTTTGTAATTAGGTATTTATTAAGGCAACTAAATTGCCTTTCAATCTCGCAGTTTTGAAAAAGATGTATCGGCCGGGCGCGGTGGCTCTAAGCCTGTAATCCCAGCACTTTGGGAGGCCGAGACGGGCGGATCACGAGGTCGGGAGATCGAGACCATCCTGGCTAACACGGTGAAACCCCATCTCTACTAAAAAAATACAAAAAACTAGCCGGGCGAGGTGGCGGGCGCCTGTAGTCCCAGCTACTCGGGAGGCTGAGGCAGGAGAATGGCGTGAACCCGGGAGGCGGAGCTTGCAGTGAGCTGAGATCCGGCCACTGCATTCCAGCCTGGGCAACAGAGTGAGACTCCGTCTCAAAAAAAAAAAAAAAAAAAAAAGATGTATCTTCTTTTGCTTAATAATGAAACAAAAATGAGTCAATAAACCTCATTTACACTAACTGAAGTTGTTGCAGCAGTTTTATTCTTCTTACTTCAGGACTGAAAAAGCAGTTAAGACATGCTTTACACAAAATGATCCCTTACCTATGCACTTCTATTATATCTTAAAGCAACCTGCATAATAGAAAATACGGAAATAGTGACACATATGTGTCATACGGAAATTTAGAGATATGTTAAGCAACAAACTATGGCATGCTATAAAGCAGTGCTTCGTAAACTTTAATATGCATGCAAATCACCAGGGGAAAACTTGTCAAAGCAAATGAATGCTGCCTATATGAAAATCTGGCATTGTTTAGTTATCCAGCTGAAAGTAACTTTAGATTTAGCATTTAGGGAAATCTCTGCCTAATCATTAGCTGACCAGTAACCTAACAAAGCAGAGCTTACATTGGCCACACACCTGTTCCCTGACCAAACTGAGGGTCGGGCTGCTATTTCTCACCACCCAATAATGAGATACAGATGAACTGGGGAGGAAGAGAGTTTTTATTTCTGTAACCGGTTACAGGGAGAAGGCCTGGAAATTATCGCCAGACCAACTCAGAATTACAAAGTTTTCCAGAGCTTATGTGCCTTCTAAGCTATGTGTCTACATGTAAGTCTGCATTCATCTAAAGACATAAGTGATTACCTTCTTTTAATCTATAACTAAGGTCTGAGTCCTGAAGACTTTTCTCTATAGCCTCAGTAAATTTACTTAAGCTAAATGGGTCCAGGTGCTGGGGTGATTACCCTTATCTTGTCTCCTGCTAAATCACAGAGGTTGAGGGAGTTCCTTCAGACATCCAATAAACTTGTTTGTGGAGGCCTGGGGAGTTTCTTCAGACCCACAATAAAACTTGTTTAATCCTAAATGGGTTCTGTTAAGAATTCCTTCCTTACTTTGTCATGCTTTAAGGCCCAGGAAAGGCCTAAGCAAAACTCCTGATGGGCTTTTGTTACATCCCAGCCTTTGTATAAGGGCACTGGCTTTTAATATTTCACTTAACTATTCAGTCAGTACTGAAACAGTTGTTGGTGAGACCTGGCCTGTAACACAAACACATATAACAAAGAATACAGACTTTACAAAATTAGTAGAGAAGGCTGGGCGCGGTGGCGCATGCCTGTAATCCCAGCACTTTGGGAGGCCGAGGTGGGTGGATCGCCCGAGGTCAGGAGTTCGAGACCAACCTGGTCAACATTGTGAAACCCTGTCTCTACTAAAAATACAAAAATTAGCTGGGCATGGTGGTGCATGCCTGTAGTTCCAGCTACTTGCAAGGCAGAGACAGAAGAATTGCTTGAACCCGGGAGATGGAGGTTGCAGTGAGCCGAGATCGTGCCACTGCACTCCAGTCTGGGCGACAGAGCAAGACTGCATCTCAATAAATAAATAAATAAAAATAGCACAGAAAAGTCAATTGAAAAACAGCAAAACAAGGAAAAATAATAAAAACAAACACTGAAGGAGTGAGGTCTAATTTCAAGAGTTACCACAATATATTATCTAAAATTCTTATTTACAACAAAAATTATGAGAAATACACAGGATGGGAAAATATGGTCCATACACAGGAAAAAAAAAAAAAAAAAAACAGTCAATAGAAACTATCCGTGAGGTGGCCTAGATGTTGACCTTTCTAGACAAGTACATTAAATCATCTATCATAAATATATTCAAAAGAACTAAAAAGGATGATGTCTAAATAATAAAGGAAAGTAAGACAATGTTTCACCAAAGGAAGAATGTTAGTAAAGAGAGGGATAGAACCAAATAGAAATTCTAAAGTTGAAACGTGTAATAATAGAAATAAGAAATTCATTAGAGGGGCTTAACAGCAGATTTGAGCAAGCATAAAAAATAATCAGTGAAACTAAAGATAGGCCAATTTAAATGTTCTGGTTTGAGACACATAAAAATAAAGAATTAAGAAAAATTAACATAGCCTAACAGACCTATAGGACACTGTTAAGTATGCTAACATGCATAATGGAAGTTCCAGAAAGAGATGAGAGAGAGAAGTGAGAGAGGGAGAGAGAGAGAGAGAGAGAGCAAGATCAAGAAAGAGAGACAGAGAGACAAAAAGAAAGGGAAAAAGAAAGGGGCAGAAAGAATATTTAGAGACTAGTGGCCAGATACTTCCCAAATTTAATAAGTATAGTAAACACAAACATTAATCTCCACATCTAAGCAAATCAGCAAACTGTAAGTGGAACATAGTCAAACTGTTGAAAGCCAAGAAAGAGAGAATTTTGAAAGCAGCAAGAGAGAAGTGATTTCTCATGTACAAGGGATCCACTATAATATTAACAGCACTTTTCTCATAAGAAACCATGGAGGCCAGAAGGCAATGGGATTATATATAGACATAAAGGCCCACATTAAAAAAAGAATAAAGATTCTTAATAAATAATTCAACTTAAAAACCCTCTGGAACTAAGAAAAGAAGAGCAAGCTAAACCTAAAACTAGCAAGAGGAAGAACATGAAGAAAATTAGAGTGGAGATAAATGAAAACAGAATAGAAAAACAACATAAATAGTCAGCAAAATAAAAACTTAATTATTTAAAAAGATCAACAAAATGGACAAACTTTTAGCTATACTGATTATAAAAGAATAAAGAAAAATCAAGTTACTAAACTCTGTGAAACTGAGAACATTACTGCAGGCTATACAGAAATAAGAATGACTATAAGAAAATATTATGAAAATTGTATCCCCAAAAATTAGGCGACATAGATGAAATGGGAAATATCCTGGAAATTGAGAAGCCACCAAAACTGAATCAAGAAGAAATAAATATTTGAATAGATCTGTGATAAGTAAAAAGATTCGTTCAGTGAGCAAAAACCTCCTAAGAAAGCCCAAGACTAGATGGTCTTTTTAACTAGTGATTGATACCAAACATTTAAAGAATTAATGTCAGTCATTCTTATACTTTTCAAAAAAAACAGAGGAGGGAACACTTCCTAATTTTTTCTGTGAGTTACTCTGATACCAAATCTGGATTTAGAAATCACAAGAATATAGAAGCCAATTTCTTCTGTGAATATAGATGAAAAAATCCTCAACGCAATACCAGCAAACTGAATCTAGAATTATATTTAGTGGCTTATGCACCATAATAAACTAGGATTTATCTCAGTAATTCAAAGGTGATTAAATACAAAAATAAATTAATGCAATACACCACATTAATAAAATGAAGGAAACACATCACAGGATCATCTCAATTGATGCAGTGAAATCATTTGAAAAATCTAGCACCATTTCATGATAAAAATCATTAAACAATTAGGACTAGAAGAAAATATCTTCAGTAAGCTGAGGATCACTTATGAAAAACCCATAGCTAACATTATACTCAATAATGAAAACTAAAAGGTTTTCCCTTAAGATCAGGAATAAGACAATGAGACCCACTTTTGCCACTTCTATTCAACATGGTTCTGGAAATTCTAGTCAGAGCAATTAGTCAATAAAAAGAAATGAAAGGCATCCAAATTGGAAAGGAGTAATTCAAATTATCTCTATGTGCAGATAACACGATTTTATATATAGAAGTCCTAATGAATCTACCAAAACAAACCCTTTGGGCTAATAAATGAATTCAGCAAAATTGTAGGACACAAGATAAAACACACAGTGCCCAGTGTCCTATCCTACTGTGGCTGAGCTGGTATCCAAGATACAAGACAAAATCCTTTTTACTCTTTGCTCTTTGCTCTGTCCTCCTTAAGCAGAAAGAAGGAGTCACTTTTCATTTCTATGAGCTGTACGGCCTGGAGTTGTGGGAGGAATAATGCTATCATCGGGCTTTATGTCAACAAGGTGGTAGCTCAGCAAAACCCCCATGGACTGGCAGTTCTGGTGGTCACAGGAAGAGGTTCCTCTACCTGCAGAAAGACTGAGGAAGAGTGAGAATGACTTGTACTGTGGTTTGAGTGCCAGCTTAGCCTCAGTAGACTAGAACATCAGGTAAATTGCTAAGGTAGGTATTTGACTCCATCCCAGGCAGCATCATTAGACATGCCTGAGGCTTGGGGAAACTCACCGTCTTGAAGGGAAGGGCTGTGGGCAAGGCTCAGTGCTGTGCTGGCTTCAGGTCTAATTTAGCAGAGTCCCAATATTGGTGGCCACAGGAGTGCTTGCATCATTATACTCCCAGTTCTAGGTGGCTCAGCAGAGACAGAGAGACTCCATTTATTTTGGAGAAAGTAAGGGGAAGGAACAAGAGTCTTTGCCTGGTAATCTGGAGCATTCTTACAGATCTTATCCAAGACCACCAAGGTGGTACCTCTATGAATCTGCAGAAACCATAGCATTATTGGGATTGAGACCTAAGTTCCTTCTTATACCTGGAAAGCCGTCCCAAGAAGGACAAGCAGACAAAAGCCCAGACTGTAAAGCATACAATAAATACCTGACTCTTCAACGTCCAGACACTGATGAACATCAACAAGCATCAACACCATCCAGGAAAACATGACCTCACCAAATGAACTAAATAAGGCACTAGAAACCAATCCTGCAGAAATAGAGATATATGAACTTTGAGACAAAGAACTCAAAATAGTTTTTTTTTTTTTTTTTAAACTCAAAGAATTTCAGGATAACACAGGGAAAAAATTTAGAATTGTATCAGATTAATTTAACAAAGAAACTGAAATAATTAAAAAGAAAGAAGCAGAAATTCTAAAGTTGAAAAATACAGTGGAGGTGCTGAACAATGCATCAGGGTCTATTAATAGCAGAATTGATCAAGTAGCAGAAATAATTAGGGAAGGTACAAAATTCATTCATAATAGAGATCATTTAGTTTTTCTACTTACCTCGAGAGTAGTTTACACACCACCATTACAGAAAAACCAGAATAGTATAACACTGTAATTGTGGTGTGTAAACTACTCTTGAGGTAAGTAGAAAAACTAAATGGTGAACCAATAAAGAATAATAAATACAACAACTTTTCAAGACATAAACAATTCAATAAAACATAAATAGAAACAATGAAAAGATAAAAAATGGAGGGAAGAAGTTAAGGTGTATTTATTAATTTTTCTTGTGGTATGATTGTTAATCCAGTGTTAAGTCGTTATCAATTTAAAGTAACAGGTAATAAGACAGTATTTGCAGTCCTCATGGTAACCTCAAGCCAAAAACAGATACACAAAAAAAAGAAAACATGAAACTAAATCATATTACCAGAGAAAATCACCTTCATTAAAAGGAAGACAGGAAGGAAAGAAAGAAAAAGAGAAGACCACAGAATCACCAGAAAACAATTTACAAAGTGTCAAGAGTAAGTCCTTATTATCAATAGTAACATTGAATGTGGCCATGCGCAGTGGCTCCCTCCTGTAATCCCAGCACTTTTGAGGCTGAGGAGGGTAGATCACCTGAGGTGAGGAGTTCGAGACCAGCCTGGCCAATATGGTGAAACCCCATCTCCATTAAAAATACAAAAAAATTAGCCAGGTGTAGTGGTGGATGCCTGTGATTCCAGCTACTCAGGAGGCTGAGGCAGAAGAATCGCTTGAACATGGGAGACAGAGGTTGCAGTGAGCCGAGGTCACGTCATTGCACTCCAGCCTGGGAAACAAGAGCAAAACTCCATCTCAAAAAATAAAAAAAAATTACATTGAATGTAAGTTGAATAAACTCTCCAATGAAAAGTCTTACAGTGGCTGAATGGATTAAAAAACAAGACTCATTGATCTGTTTACTACAAGAAACACATTTCACCTGTAAAGATATACATAGACTGAAAACAGAGAGATAGAAAATGATATCCCATGCCAATGGAAACTGAAGAAGAGTTGGAGTAGCTAAATGATGAACCAATAAAGAATAATAAATACAACAACTTTTCTTTTCTTCTACTAGTTTGGGGTGTTAGTTTACTCTTGCTTTTGTTCTTTTTTTTAAATGAATCATTAGATTGTTATTTGAAGTTTTTCTTGTCTTTTGATGTAGGCACTTATAGCTATAAACTTCCCTCTCAGTATTGCTTTTGCTATATCTCATCAGTTATGATATGTTGTGTTTTCATTATTGTGGATTTCAAGAATGTTTTTAATTTCCTTCTTAATTTTTGCATTGACTCACTGTTCCATTCAGAAGCATATTGCTTAATTTTTATGTGTTTGTATAGTTTCCAAAATTTCTGTTATTATTGATTTCTACTTTTATTTCATTGTAGTGAGAGAAGATGCTTGATATTATTTCAATGTTTTGAAAAATTTTAAGACTTGATTTGTGACCTCACTTATGGTTTGTTTTTAAGAATAATCCATGTTCTGAGGAAAAGAATGTTTATTCTTCAGCCATGGGAAAAATATTCTGTAACTATTTATTAGATCTCTTTGTTTTATAGTGCAGTAAAGTTGCATGATACAAAATCAACATAGAAAAATCAGCACCATTTCTATACGCCAACAGTGAACAATGTGAAAAGAAATAAAAATGTAATTGTGTTTACAATAGCCACACATAAAAGTAAATACCTAGGAATTAACTTAATCCAACAAGTGAAAGATCTCTATAATGAACACCATGAAACACTGTTGAAAGAAATTGAAAAGGACATCAAAAAAATGAAAAGATATTTATATTGATGGATTGGAAGGATCAATAATGTTAAAATGTCCATACTATCCAAAGCAATCTACAGATTCAATGCAGTCTATCAAAATAACAATGTCATTATTCATAGAAATAGAAGGAACAATTCTAAAATTTATGTAAAACCACAAACGATCCAGAATAGTCAAAGTTAAGCAAAAAGAACATAACTGGAGGAATCATATTACCTGACTTCAAAATATACTACAGAGCTACAGTAACCAAAACAGCATAACACTGGCATAAGAAAAGACACATAGACCAATGGAACAAAATAGAGAACCCAGAAATTAATCCACACACCTACAGTGAGTTCATTTTTGACAAAGGTGCCAAGAACATACACTGGGGGAAAGACAATCTCTTCAATGCTGGGAAAACTGGATACTCGTATGCAGAAGAATAAAACTAGACTCCTATCTCTTACCATATACAAAAATCAAATGAAAATTGATTAAAGTCTTAAATCTAAGACCTGAAACTATGAAACTACTATAAGAAAACACTGAAAGAGTTCTCCAGGACATTGTTCTGGGCAAAAATTTCTTGAGCAATACCCCACAAGCACAAACAACCAAAGGGAAAATGAATAAATGGGATCATATCAAGTTAAAACTCTTCTGCACAGCAAAGGAAATAATCAATCAGGTGAAGAGACAACACAGAGTGGGAGAAAATATTTGCACACTACCGCTTTGACATGGGATCAATAACCAGAATATATAAAGCGCTCCAACAACTTTATAGGAAAAAAATCTAATAATCCAATTAAAAATGGGCAAATATTTGAATAGAGCTTTTCAAAAGAAAACATACAAATGACAAACAGGCATATGAAAAGATGTTCATCATTGAGCAGAGAAATGCAAGTCAAACCTGTAATGAGATACCATTTCACCCCAGTTAAAATGGGTTATATCCAGAAGACAGGCAATAACAAATCCTGGTGAGGATATGTGGAAAAGGGAACTTTCATGCACTATTACTGGAAATATAAATGAGTACAGTTACTACGGAAAACAGCTTGGAAGTTCATCAAAAAACTAAAAATAGAGCTACCACATGATCCAGAAATCTCATTGCTAGGTCTATACCCCAAAGAAAGGAAATCAGTATATCCAAAAGATATTCTGCCTTCCCATATTTGTTGCAGCACTGTGTACAATAGCTGAGATTCGGAAGCAACCTAAGTGTCCCCTACAGATAAATGGATAAAGGAAATGTGGTACTTATAGACAATTGTGTAGTATTCAGTCATAAAGGCAAGAGAGATTCAGTCATTTGCAACAACATGGACGAAACTGGAGGTTACTATGTTAAGTAAAGTAAGCCAGGCACAGAAAGACAAACACTGCATGTTCTCACTTATTTGTGGGATGTAAAAATCAAAACAATTGATCTCATGGAGATACAGAGTTGAATAATGTTTACCAGAGGCTTGAAAGGGTAGTGGGGAGCAGGGTGGATGTGGAAATGGTTAATAAGTACAAAAAATATTAGAAACAATGAGTAAGACCTAGTATTTGATAGCACAACAGGGTGACTATAGTCAAGAATAATTAATTGTGCAGTTAAAAATATCTAGAAGAGTATAATTGGATTGTTTGTAACACAAAGGATAAACGCTTGAGGGGACAGATACCCCTTTTCCATGATATGCTTGTTTTTCACATGGTATGCCTGTACTAAAATATCTCACATACCCTATAAATATTATACACCTACTATGTACCCACAAACATTAAAAATAAAAATAAAAACTCACGAAAAAAATTATGGATCAGCTTTTCCATTTCTGTAAAAAAAATCAGAATTTTGATGGGGATTTTCTTGAATGTGTAGATCATTTGAGGTCGTATTTCCACCTTATCAATACTGAATATTTAAATCCATAAAACAGATGAGTTTCTGTTTGTTTAGATCTTCTTCAATTTATTTCAGTCATATTTTGTGTTCTTCAGTAAAGACATGTTACATTTGCCTGGTTAAATTTATTCTTAAGTATCCTTTTTCTGAAGTTATTATAAATGAATTTGTTCATTTAAATGTCCTTTTTGGAATGTTTCCGGATATATACAGAATATATAATAACATCTAACAACTCAACAACAAAAACCCCAAACAATCCAATTAAAAAATAAGTGAAGTATTGAATAGTCATTTTCCCGAAGAAGATGTATAAATATCCAAAGATGCTCAACATCATTAGTCATTAGGGAAATAAAAACCACAATGAAATACTACTTCATACCTAATAGAATGACTATAGCAAACAAAGAAATAAAATGAATTATAACAAATATTGAAGAGGATGTGGAGGAATTAGAGCACTTGTACACTACTAATGGGATGAAAATAGGTATAGCTACTTTGTAAAACAGATTGGTGATTCCTCAAAAAGGTAAACATAGAATTACCTTATGACTCAGCAACTCTCCACCTATGTAAATACCAATAAAGAATATAAAACAGGTAATCAAATGAAATTTGTACATGAATGTTCTTAGTGGCACTAGTCAAAATAGCCAAAAGTTGGGAATAACCAAAATTTCTATTAATTGATATAATAAACAAAATGTAGCAATGTGGTATAGCCATACAATGGAATATTATTCAACCATAAAAAGAAATAAAGCACTGATAACTGCTAAAATATAGATGAACCTAAAAAACATTATGCTAAGTCAAAGGAACCAGATACAAATGACCACATTATATTATTTCATTTATGTAAAATGTCCAGGATATGTAGATTCATAGAGATAGAAAGTGGATTGGAGGTTATTAGGAGGTTAAGATTGTATAACATTTTGAATGTACTAAGTGTTACTGAATTACATCCTTTAGAATGATTATTTTTATGTCATGTAAAATAATAATCCTTTAGGGAAACAGCAACCATTCTTGTGGTATGCACCACAGGTGAAAGGCAAACTCATTCTGCTTTGTACTCAGGATTTGACTTAGGCTTGCTAGCCTGGTCATCTCTCAGGTAGCTGCCATTTTCTTTTTGTATTTTCTTCTAATTACTCTTAGCAATGCATGCTTTTAGGGTTTACCAGGGACATACGCATATAGGATTTGAAACTCTCCAAGCCTGGTAGTGCAAGCAGTGATGTCTTCTCACTCTTCGGCAGTTTGCTGTGGCATCTTAGTTGGTAAAAAAGTCAGCAAAGTCAGAGCATAAGAACAAGGAGATAATGTTTGAATTCAGAGGCACCAAGGTTGTGACAGGCACTTCCTTTATAAATGTTTATCATTTTGTGTATACATTTAATTAATTACATCATTGTAAGTTACACCCATTGCAATCTATAAAGACTCCTGTTTTGAACCTCTCTGGTAAAACAAAACCTACACTCTTAGTTGTTTATAAGTTGTATTTTATAGAAAGCTTGTCTTTTACCCTCAAGAGAAAGCAAGAGATAATGGAAGAGACAACTAACCCTGCCTTGGAGGTTGAGCAGAGATGACCGAGTTTACTTTTTTGGACTTGGTTTTCCTATGTGTAGATGAAGCAGTTGAACTAGTGATCCCCAAGGACACTTTATGGTCTTTTATTATATTTTATTCAATCCTTTAATATTTTCAATGATGCTGTTTTCCTAATTGCAACTATCTTCTTCATGCTTCTGAAGTATCCAATAGAAACAATCCCTGTACCAAAACACTTTTTCCCCCTTAAGTTTATCCTAATTAAAGTAACAAGACACTAAATATGTGGTTAGTAATAGAACTGTCAGTCATGTAAAATTAAATCCAGGAAATGGAAGCATCTGGATGCTCAGTGGTTTAGCTGCCAAATCCAATCACTATTATTTGATTGACTTCAAAAGATTATGACTTCATTGAATAATTGATTAGTTTTAGATGATATAAAAACTTATTTGTTTTCTGATTCTTCCTGAATAATTTGTGAATTTCAAACATTGGATTTTGTTATAAAATATTTTCAACATAACGGTATTTGTCTTGAATACTATTTTAAGCTGCTTACAACTTCATGGGAAAAATCATTTTCTTTGGTAAAAATAATCAAAGGATAAATTTAGAAGTATGGCAGTCAAATCAGAATATATATAATGTTATTTAAAGTTTAGCATTCTAGACATCACATTTTAAAACCCAGTCTGTTCACTGAATTTGTAATATATGACCTGTAGCAGAGGTATCCTAATTTATACTTCATTTGCAATTTTTTACTTTAAAAAATGTAATTTCTATTTGGTTTTACTTTTAATTAAAAATTTAAAAAATATTAAGTGCAAGCTCCTTCTCTCTCTGTGTGTGTATGTGTGTGCTGGAGATAGTCTAACAGGTATAAATAGGGAGAAAATTTTGATTTTTAGTGATGTATATTTGGACAAATATTACGCATACCATTTTTTAGGTCTCTTGATTGTGATTTATAATACTAATAGTGATAGTAATAATAATGGTACAATAACATGCTTGGCCATAAAAATACATTTGATTTAATACATTTTTCCCTAAGAAATACAGCATTATCTTTAAGCAACACGTTCAATTCTGCTACTCAAACTTGCCATTTGAATTGATTTCACTCATGCAAGCACTCAAACATTGGTTGACATGATTGGTTTTACTGTCTTTGAAGGAATTATTACAATACCTTAAATCAGTAGCATCTGTAGCCACTAAAATTTTTGTGTGGTCTACCGCCATTCATCAGAGAAGGAAAATTTCTTCAAGTGGTTCTCACATCACAGACTTTTCACTATGGTAAAGATTGGAATCTTTTTCACACATTGAAATTTGGAACTATTAACAGGATCCAGCTAGACACAGAATTTGTATCATTTTCCCAAGATAAATCCTTCTTGAAGAATTATTTGGTTTTTGCATGTGTGAGGAAAAAGCTTCAAATTTCTGGGACCAATTGCTTCTCGTTGAAACTTCTGGGACCAATTGCTTCTTGTTGAAACTTCTGGGACCAATTGCTTCTCGTTGAAGAGTAAGTTGGGAGGTGATTAATAGGATCAAACTCCTACACTTAGTCCATAGAAAATCCACAAACTCCTCTGAGGCATCTCAGGTCAGCAGCTAAGAATGGATGTTCGTGGCTTAATCCAGGATCATTCAATATTTTATTTATTTAATAAATACTTAAGCAATATGCTTGGTTTTGGAGAGGATTACAAAGATTTTCTCCCAGCCCTAAAGGAGTTTATAATCTAATTAAGAAGAAAATATACGTATTTCTGGGTATTATTATTTGCCTTTTCACATAGATGGACTAGAGGCAAAATTTAAAAAAATAGAGAGGATTTATACTGGCAGAAGGAAAATGGGGAACTTGTGACATATCTCATGACTATGAAATGCAGGTGTGTGTAGACTGCTGTTTTTAGGAAATAAGCAATCATCAGAAGTCTGAGCAGGTTTGAGTTTGAACAAGTGCATAAGAATGATTGAAAAGGAGAGAGATAAGAATAAGGGAGTCAGGTAGGAGGTTACTATATTAATTCAGTCATAAAATCATCGACATCAAAACTATGGTATTTAGAAGTGAAACTGAAGAGAAAGACATGTAAAAGAAATATTTTTAAAACATAGAATAAGCAAGGATTTATGCTTTCTTTCCCCTTGGAATATGAGACCTAATGGCTTAGGAAGAATAATAAATATCCTTGAGATTTTCAGCTTGAATGTTTGGGAGAAGAATTTTTTCCACCAGCTGAAAATCGGAAAGCCCATTTAAAAGCTCTAAGACTTCATGCTTTAGAGGCCAAATAATTAAAAAGCAGGCCTCTTTAAACCCGGCAGCCTCTAGGGTTGCTTTCAGATTTCCTCAAAGTAGTTTTGAGTACAATTCCACAGTGAAACTGTCCTAGAAAACTTGTTCCTCAAGCATAGCTGGTTTTGAGTCCTTGGGACACCCTGAGAAAATTTATATAAAACATCTTCGATTATTTTGGCAAGATAAAGGAGATTAAGAGGTGAATTTCAAGGTTAAACTGCATTCCCGACTTCACTTGAGCAAAGTATCACTTAGGTTAACCTAAGACTTAGACTTACTGATCCAGCATACCAGTAAAGTAGCTATCAGTATGTAGCTATCTAAGCTTGAATATCTATATTTTTCACAAGCACTTCAGTATATTCTAATGCCAGGAGTCCAAGGACTTCACAGAGAAACACTGCCTTAGACTGCATATTCCTCAGCATGATATTGTCATTAGGGTTGGATATTTTGAATTTTTTGCAGGGCATAGGTTTGAGTTTGTAGCCCATTAGAGGGTGTGTGTGTGTGTGTGTGTGTGTGTGTGTGCATGCATGTGTGTGTAGTAAGCAAACACTGGGAGATCTGATATCCCTCTGAGATGCACTCCTGCTCCAGCTTGCTCTCAGAATCATTGAGATTTTACTACTGGGCAGGAGACTTGAAATGAAAATAGGGATTTGAAAACAAAATGAAAAGTCCAATGTTAGAAAATAAATCTTTCTTTTGCTTTCCACCAGTGATTTTGTTTGTTTTTCCCTTAATAATCACTTTCCTCCCCTATATTTTGACCACGGTCTCAAATAATCCTATGTGTAAGATTTGCAAGCATTGAGCTGTGACACATACAATAGGATTCAATAAATATGAACCTTTAAACTTCCTGGATGGTAAAACGAGCAACTGTCTATTTTAAAAAGGTAGGTGAAGGACTCATTTAGTAACCTTGAAAGATGCGTTAGTGACATCCTTTAAAATAAATGCCATATGGTCCTTGTTTCCAATCTGGAGAAGATGGCTGATGTATCCACCAGTGAAAAGGTGTATGACATGCCTTTTCTGTGCTGACAGCACCCTGGCTGGGATCTCCTTATGGTGATACCTGCCAAGGAAGCCCGCATCAGGCAAACATCTGGGAGTTCTCTGATGTAAGGCAGACTGTGATTGTTTCCAGACTTGCGTGGCATGCTCTCTCACTGAGAGTAGTTCCAAGATGATTAGCATATGTCTAGAATGGATAACTGAGTCTTTGTATTTTAGGAGTTTAGACTGTATAAGTGGAATGCCATCTAATTTTGGAACAGCTCTAAGGTAAAGCTAGGCCCCCACAATTCTAATATATAGAACATTTTTTTTTGAATGTGCTTATTTATTATACATATTTGGTTCTGATATGTATGCTGAAGGATAGCCCTATGTGCTATCAGGGAAGGGTAAAAGGCATTCATGTGGCTTTTTGGTTTACAAAATGCAGAAACTGCTTTAAAACTGAGCTTTTGACTATTTTGATGATTTTGAGGCAGGGATGAATAGTGCCTTAATTGATCAAGTGACGCTGATGTCTTTGTGAGGGCATTGTAGGGAAGCATCCATCAAGCTATCTTGTCTTCACTCAGAAATTTCTCACTGGAGCCATTGTATATAGAAGTCTTCAAAGGATTGCTAAGATAGCATGTGCAGCTGGGGCAAATGAAACAAATCTGTTTTTTATTGTTTTATAGATGACACTGGTGAGAAAAAATAATTTTCCACAAATGAATATATTAATGTAATTATACAATAAAAAACTGTGAGTTCACTGGAAACAACATACTGATGTTCTCTTGCAATCAGATTGTCACCTTCATTTTAATAATCCTGTATGTTGCATGTGGCAAGCACTCTGCCTCTTCCTCTGCATTCTCACTGAAGCCTCAAAACTACCTTATGGTATGTCACAAGTAGTGAGAGTAGTGACAAAGAATGGTTTTCTACAAACAAGTAAGTAGTAGAGTTTTATTTTCTAAAAAAGAGAATTGTTAAAGTCAGGAAATTATTTTGTATTTTTCCCATTTTATTAAAACACCAGCCACTTTACCCACTTATGCTTGTTACATAACTGCAACACTGTGATGTACAAATTTTCAAAATATAAAAGAGTAATTTCTCAGAGACTTTAGGAGTCTAGATGGATACCATGAGGCAAAGATCAGGTAATACGCAACTTTACCTCAATTTATTGAGGACATAAGAAATGGCCAATTATTCTTGATGGCAATGAAAGGAATCAGTTAGATAGATTAATAGGAAAATACAAAAGATACTAGTGCCACAGAATTAAGTGTACAGAACCAAAAAAAAAGTGATTTTCAAAATTAGAATATTATTACCTTAGTCAAAGTGTGGTATTCTTTTTTATGTGCTAACGATTAATAGACATCTAAATCACTTAATATAAATTATACACATAATGTATAATATACATTCTACATATAATGAATGTGACTCTTTAGTTGGTATGGCATATTAAAATAACATATGGCTGGTGTGGTCTTGGGGCCAGCAGCATCGACATCACCTGGAAATTAATTAGAAATGTACATTTTGGAGCTCCACTCTCTAAGACCTATAGAATCAGAAACGTTGGAGTGAGTTCCAGAAATCTGTGTTTTATCAAGCCCTGGTGATTCTGATAGATGCTCAAGTTTGAGAACCACAAAGAAAGAGAATCAAAATGTAATATCTGTATCTATAAACTTTAGGAATCTAATTTTCTTTGATGTATTTCCTAAGCCAAATTTCATTGAAAATGTGAATTTTGGAAAAATATTATAATCTTCTTTAGTATAGCTGTAATATATTGTAATTAATTTATCTATAATTGACAAATAAAAATTGTATTTATTCTGTACAAATGATATTTACAAATATATATACATTGTGGAAATGGCTGAATCAAAGTAATTAACATATGCATTATCTCACATACTTATTTTTGTGGCCAGACCATTAAAATTTATTCTTTAAGCAATTTTAGATAACATAATACATTGTTACTAACTGTAGTAACCACATCGTACAATAGATCTTTTGAATGTGCTTCTCTTATATAACTGAAACTTTTGATCCTTTGATCAATCTTGCCTTAGGCTCTGGTAACTATTACTATACTCTGCTTCTGTGAGTTCAATGTTATTAGATTCCACATATGAGTGAGACCATGCAGTATTTGTCTTCCTTTGCTTGGCTTATTTCACTTAACATAATGTCCTCTAGGTTCATCCATGTCACCACAAATGACATGGATCCTTTATGAAAACTGAATAGTATTCCATTGTGTATTTATACCACATTTTCTTTATTTATTCAACTGTTGATGGACACTTAAGTTGATTCTATACCTTGACTCTTTTGAACAATGCTGCTGTAAACAAGAAGGGAGTACAGATATCTCTTCAAAATAATGACTTTATTTCATTTCTGTGTATACCCAGTAGTGGAATTGCTGGATCATACTGTAGTTCTATATTTATTATTATTTGTTATGATCCTCCATACTGTTTTCCATAATAGCTGTACCAATTCACATTCCCACCAACAGTGTGCAAGGATTCCCCTTCTGCACATCCTCACCAACACTTATCTCTTATTTTTTGAGCCATTCTAACAAGTGTGAGGTGATAGGTCATCGTACATTTTATTTGCATTTTCTTGGAGATTAGTTATGTTGAACATTTTTTCATGTATCTGTTGATCATTTGTATGTCTTCTTTTGAGAAATGTCTATTCAGATCACTTGACCATGTTTTTTAAAGATAAGATCTCACCTTGTTGCCTAGGCTTGACTCGAACTTGTGGGCTTGAGATCCTCCTGCCTCACGCTCCTGAGGAACCGGGACTGACTATAGGCATGTACCACCATAGCCAGCTCCTTTTAACCATTTTTTGATCAGGTCATTTGTTTTCTTGCTATTGAGTTGTTTGGGCTCCTTATATATTTTGGATATTAACCCCTTATCAAATGTTTGGTTTGCAAATATTTTCTTCATTCTGTAGGTTGTCTCTTTCTGCTGTTATAATTACTATAGCTTTGTATTATATTTTGAAATCAGGTAGTGTGATGCCTTCAGCATAGTTTTATTTTTATGCTCAAGATTGCTTTGGCTATCTGGGGTCTTTTATGGTTCACATGAATTTTAAAATTGCCTTTTCTGTTTCTATGGAAAATATCTTTGGAATTTTGACAGTTATTGCATTGAATCTGTAGATTACTTTGAGTAGTATAGATACTTTAACACTATTAATTCTTCCAATCCATGAACACCAGATATTTGTATATTTATTTATATATTTTTAAATTTCTCTCAGTATGTTTTATACTTTTGTTGTATAAATGTTTTACTTCCTTGGTTAAATTTTTTCCTAAGTATTACTATTTTTGCAGTTATTATAAATCAGATTTTCTTAATTTTTGAGAAATTTTGTTGTCTATAGATACACTACTGATTCTTGTATCTTGGTTCTGTAGACTTTACCGACTTTTTTATTAGTTCTAACAATTTTTGGTGGAGTCTTTAGACTTTTCTCTATATAAGATCATGTCATCTGCAAACAGGGACAATTTAAAAATCTTTCTTTTCTGTTTGGTTGTGTTTTATTTTTTCTCTTGCCTAATTATTCTAAGACTTCCTGTACTGTGTTGAATAAAAGTGGTGAGAGTGGGCATTCTTTTCTTGCTCCTAATCTTAGAGAAAAATATTTCAGTGTTTCACTGTTGAGTGTGGTGTTAGTTGTAGGTTTGTCATATACGGCCATCAGTGTCCTGATGTGTGTTCCTACTATACCTAATTTGTTGAAAATTTCTGTCATAAAGTGATGTTGACTTTTGTCAAATGCATTTTCTGCATCTTTATCATATGGATTGTGTCCTTTGTTTAGTCAATGTTGTGTATCAAATTTATAGATTTGGTTATATTCATGCCTCTCTGTGATAAATCCCACTTCATCATGGTGAATGATCTTTTCAATGTGCAATTGAATTCTGTTTTCTAGAATTTTATGGAGAATTTTTGCATGTGTGTTCATCAGGGACACTAGTCTCTAGTTTTTGTTGTTGTTGTTGTGTCTTTGTCTGGTTTTGGTATTAGGGCAATGCAGGCCTCATAATATAAGGAAAGCATGTGCTCTTCTTTGATTTTTCTGGTAGAATTTCAGAAGGACTAGTTTTAGTTCTTTAAATGTTTGGTATATTTCACCAGTGAGAGCATCAGATCCTGTGGTTTTCTTTGATGGGACATTTTGAATTACTGATTCAATTTCCTTTCTCACTGATCTGTTGAAATGTTGTATTTTTTGTGATTTAGTCTTGGTAGGTTGTATGTGTCTAGGAATTTATCTATTTCTTCTAGTTTATTTGATTTTTTGATATACAATTGCTCATAGTAGTCTCTTATCATAATTTGTATACCTGTGGTACCATGTTAATGACCTCTGTTTTATTTCTGATTTTATGTATCTGAATTGTATCTCTTGTGTTAGTGTAGCTAAATGTTTGTAGAGTTTAGCTTTTCAAAGAAGCAGCGGTTCAATTAACTTTCTCTAATTTTTTTTTTAAATCTGATTTCATTTGTTTATGCTCTGATCTCTAATATTTTATTCCTTCTTCTAACTTTGGGCTTATTTCTTTATCTTCAATAAATGATGCAGAGAAAAGTGAGTATCCATATGCAGAAGAATAAAACTAGAACCCTCATCTTTCACCATATAAAAAAATCAAAACAAAGTGAATGAAAGACTTAAATGTAAGACCCAAAACTATTAAACTACTAGTAGAAAACATAGGGCAAACTCTTCAGGACATTGGTGTGGGCAAATATTTTTGGGAAGATATCTCCAAAGCACAGGAAACAAATGCAAAGATAGACAAATTGGATTACGCCAGGCTAAAAAGATTCTGTGTGGCAAAGGAAACAATCATCAGAGTGAAGACTTAATCTGCAGAATGGGAAAAATATTTTCAATATACTCTGGCAAGGTGTTGATATCCAAATTACATTATAAGCTCAATCAACTCAGCAGAAAAGAAACCAAATAGTCTGATTAAAAAGTGGGCCAATAATTTGAATAGATATTTCTCAAATAAAAACATGAAAATGGCCAATAGTATATGAAAACATGCTCAACATCATTCTGTTTTTATTGTATAATTTAATCTATTTACATTCAAGGTATTATTATTATTATTAATTTCTATTAATAGACAGAGTCTATTGCCCAGGCTGGAGTACAGTGGCTCAATCTTGGCTCACTGCAACTTCTGCCTCCTAGGTTCAAGCAATTCCCATGCCTCAGCCATCTGAGTAGCTGGGATTACAGGCATGCACCACCATGCCCAGCTAATTTTTGTATTTTTAGTAGAGATACGGTTTTGCCATGTTGGCCAGGCTAGTCTCAAACCTCTGGCCTCAAGTGATCTGCCCGCCTCGGCCTCCCAAAGTGCTGAGATTACAGGCGTGAACCACTGCACCCAGCCCACGGTAATTATTTTTAAGTAAGAATTTACTACTGAGATTTCGTTCATCGGTTTCTGGTTGTAGAACCCATGTTCCTTTCCTCCTCTTTTGCTGCCTTCCTTTGTGATTAGGTTATTCTTTTCTAGTAAAATGCTTCGACTCCTTTCTTTTTAACCTTTGCGTATCTACTAAATTTTCTTTGCTTTGTGATTAACATAAAGTTTACAAAATCATAGAGTCATAACAGACTATTTTAAGCTGATAACATTGATCACATACATAACTCTATACTTTTACTCCATACATTGTCCCTGGATTTAGGAGTGGGACTAGTTTCTGTAGGTTTTGGAATGTGGTTCTCCAGGGACAGTCCTTGAAGCTGGGAGCAACCTCATGCTGGGGCCAGCATAGAACCAGGGTCTGTGAGTGGCTGGTCTGGATCCTAGGATCGTGGGAACTAGCTTTGTATCTGGAGCCACTGGGACTGGCCTGGAGCCTGAAGTCATGATGACTAGCTTTGAACCTGTATCTGTTGGTGTTGGCTTGGATAATAATATTCAGGTGCTGGCCTAAAAGCTAGGTCTATGAGGGATGTCCTGGGGCTTGGGGCATTGGGAACTATTCTGGGATCTGGGTACAAAGGGGAAGCTCTAGAGCTTTGGTCTATGGGGGCTGGTCCACTCCTGGAGTGTACTGGGACAGGTCTGGACCCTGGGTCTGCTGGAGCAGGCCTGGAACCTACGTCTTTTGCAACATGGAACTACAAGGGCCAGTCTGGAAGTTGGGGCCTTGGGGACTGGCCTGACATTGGCCAGGCCTGAACTTGTATCTCTTGGTATCTGCCTGGTATTTAAGGCCATGGGCATCAACCTGACACTGAGTATACTTGAAGCTTAAGGCTGCAGGGGCTGGTTTAGCACTAGGTAGGCCTGGTTCATTTATTAATGAATGAACTGATATACAATAACAGAAGGGGCAAAAATTAGAGACTGAATTAAAATGCTACCCTGCACGAGAAGCTTCTTTCAATATAAGACTCTTCAGGAACATCTTTCCAACTTAATTTATTCAGCATTTTGTACCACTTATTTTTAATTAATTAATTAATTTTGCGAGACAGTCTGTGTCATCCAGGCTGGAGTGCAGCGGTACAATCTTGGCTCACTGCGACTTCTGCCTCCCAGGTTCAAGAGTTTCTCGTGCCTCAGCCTCCTGAGTAGCTGCGATTACAGGTGTGCAACACCATACCTAGCTTATTTTTGTATTTTTTAGTAGAGACAGGGTTTCACCATCTTGGCCAGGCTGGTCTTGAACTCCTGGCCTCAAGTGATCCTCCCACCTCAGTCTCACAAAGTGCTGGGATCAGGCATGAGCCACTGCACTTGGCCTACCACTTATAATGAACTACCTCATACCATTGCTCCACGAGCACATGTCTATCCTTGGGCTAAATCATTAGCCTTTTCAGGACAGAAATAATGTCTTAATCAGTTCCTTTTATTACACTCTGTAGTATAATACCTTAAATATATTAGATGTTCTCTATGTCACAGGTTCATTGATTATTCACTACGTTTCTCAACCTAGTATGGGTATCAGGGAGTGATTCTGTTTCCTCATATGTCCAATGAAGTTTGAACTAAACCATTTCTACTCTTTCTGGCTCTGATTGTCTATGGTTCTATATGTAATATACCTTCAAAAGAGGTATCTTTTTGTTTTTGAAAGGCTTTTACTTCAACTATAAGAAGTTGGAAGCATTGCTACTTAATTCTTAACAAAGGACGTTTTGGTAAATTAGTTAAAAATTTGCAATTGCCTGAGATGTCAAGCTGAATATAATAATGAGCTGAGTTAAAAATAATTTAATGAATTCATGTATCCTTTTAATACTCATAATTTAGAATAGGCTAAAAAATGGCTTCTATGAAAATGGATCCTGTTAAAATATCCCTACCACATAACTGGTAACAAAACTACCTTGATAGGTTAGACCTGTACTCAATTATAATGCCATTGAAAAAATAATTTTGATTTTTCAAATTATGCAGATCTTTTAAATCTGGAATTTGACACTGGTTTACTCTCTTTCTTCTAGATTTTCATCTCAGATGCTAACCTTTCATTTTACAGAAATATATCTGTGTTCTCTTCAGTCATGTCATGTTGGTGTGTTTGTATGTTTTTACCGCATCTCATTCTCTACTCCTCCTCTGACTCGTGGGCAATATTCAGGGCTAAAATATGTGGATCTCATCCCAACTCTCTAATAAGAAGCCACTGAAAGAATAAGTCTATTCCAAGCACCTCTCTCCCCAAAGGCAGACACTGAAGCAACCCCAGGACCAGCCTAAATCCTTCTCCACCGATTTATTACAGAAAACCAGAATTCTCCTCATTTCTTTGGAGATGAAAGTAAATGGGCTGTATGTTATCTCTTAACCCCTTTGTAAAGAAATAGTATTCTAGAAGGTGTGCCTCAATAACTATAATAAAAGGTATACATAGAATTCCTCACTTCATCCTTACAATTATCCCAACAGTTATTTCCAATATTATATTATTGGCTCTATTTCTAGTTGTAGAAACTGAGACTGAGATATAGTAAGTGAATTATTGTAATTTATAAGTCATACAGACAGTACTCAAACTCTTACCTAACACCAAAGCTTATTTTCAAGAAATACAATTATTCAAGAAATACAATTTTGAAGCTCTTGTTTAAGAGATAAAACATAAGATTTTCACTTGTATATGTCTCCCTCCTCACACTACACCCCTCCAGTAGAGTACCTTTTGTAGGCCAAGTCAATTTGAGGATGATGAAAGATTATAAATTCACACATACATACAAGGCTTTTCTATTAGTATTATGATTTTTTCCACTTGAAGTCAATATTAAAGATCATCTTTTATGTTCTAAAGAATAGCTAATAGAAAAATGTGTGAATAAGGATTATGCTGTGTTGCAGCTCATGATTATTTATTGACTTGAGACTTGGGCCTTTCTGAGAACTAAAGTCTGTGACATAGCAGTGCATGTGAATGAAGCACAATGGATTCTGTTTAGAAAATGCAAGATATACAATTCACATCTTGTCAGCTTTAAGCTTATAACTAATATTGCCCCCCTCTCAGATTTGAAAGTCACTCCCATTGAAACAAAAGATTAAAATTCAAGACAAATGCAGATAGGATGCTAATTAACAAAGGTGTTCACAACTGCCATTTTGAGCAGAATTCACCCTTAGCTTCCTGTTGACAGGTTTCAGTTTGCAATTGTATTCCTGTCGTTTTGCAACCAGTGCTTCAAAAATAACAAGTTAAGACAATTTATGTTATTTATATGGCAAAATATCATACTGAAACCAATGTTTATGCTGTCTAGAGTAGTTTTCAATGAAGGAAAACCTGTTTTAAGACTAAACTTATTTTATTTTTTTGCTGGCAGTTATACTACCATTATATGTATAAAGATAGTGATTAATTAATAGGAAGGAGTTCGAGAACAGTGATCTTCAGCTGTAATGGAGGAACTTGCTAACAGAATGGAGTTCTGTGTATAATGAAGACATGAAAATGAAAACTACCCTATCTAGAGAAAAGCTCTCCCAGCCACTGAAGAAATATATAGGAAAAAATCAATTAGCACAGACTAGAATTGAAAATTTTGGGACCAAGGATGATAACACTAGTATCCTTCTCTGGAGAGCTGGTGTAAAAATTAATGTTGGCTAAGTGAAATCCTTCTTTCCTTATTAATTTTGCTTCCCACTAGGATGGGGACAAATAAGTTTTTATGCCCAGATGATAATAGGAGGATTAGGTTAAAACTTTTTTGGAACAGAGAGAATGGAGAAATGTACAGTCTGTTGATTTAGCTCAAGACACGTGTTTTAAAGAAATGGGGACTGCCAAAGTGGAAGCTAACAAAAGAAGGAGGAGATAAAAAGCCCCTATTTAGTTGTCTCTCAGGCCACACATACCCTGAAGTCTCGATGACCCAATGTGCCTTGCCATATTATAGACCCAATAAGATTGATGGTATGTAGACTTGTTTCTTACCTAACGCCACAAGAGATATTGACAAAATGACAGGTCTAAATGAACACTTGTACATATAGTCCTGCATGCTAAACCCCCACTTGGAGATCCATTATCAAACGCAAAGGCTCTCAAACATGTCCATGGAGCCAGGAGATGGATCATATATATATATATACACACGTGACTTTTAAGTTCATGGTCACATATGCAGGTTTGTTACATAGGTAAATGTGTGTCATGAAGATTTGTTGTATAGATTATTTAATCACCCAGGTATTAGGCCTAGTTCCCATCAGTTATTTTTCCTAATCCCCACCCTCCTACCACTTTCCATCATGTGATAACACCCAGTGTATGTTTTCCCCTCTTTGTGTCCATGTGTTCTTATCGTAGATCCTTTTCTAAATGTGGTAAGACATCAGACTCTCACAGCAGGAAGGGATGACTAGATATTAGCTAGGTAACTAGTTGATAATCAGTTGCTAATGAAAAATTAGCTAGTTATCTAGCTATTAACTAGCCATTAGCTAGTTATCTATTAAAGAGCTATCAGCTATTAACTAGCCACTAACTATATAGGTATTAACTATTATGTAGTTATCTATTAACTAGTGATTAGCTGTTTATCCAGCTATTAATTAGCAAGGTATTAGCCAACTATTAGCAAGCTGCTAGTTATCTAGTTAGTTATTAAGTAGTTGTCCAGCTATTAACTACCTATCCAGCTATTAACCAGCTATTAGTTACCTATTACCTATCCATTAAGTAGCTATGAATGAGCAAGATAACTAGCTGTTAACAAGTTATCTAGCCATTAACTAGCAATATAGCTGTTAACTAGTTGTTAACTAATATCCAGCTATCAAAGTATTAACTAGCTCTTTGCTAATTAACTAGGTTTAATCCACTATTAACAAGTTAACTATTAACCAGTTGTTAACTGTCTAGCTATTAACTCGATCTAAAATAGTTATCTAGCTAGTAACACCATCTGGCAATTAGCTGTTAACTATATATTAACTAGCTATTAAAGAGCAATTACCTACTAAACAACTATTAACTACTTACTAGTTATCAATGGGCTGTCCAGCTCTTAACTGGATCTTAACTGGTTATCCAGCTGGTAACAAGTCATTTAGCTATTAACTAGGCAGTACCTAGTTATCTAGCAATTAAGTAGCTGTTAACTATGTATTAACTAGACATTGACTAGCAATTACCAACTATTAACTAGCTATAAACTAGCAACTATCTACTATTAACTAGCTATTAACTAGGAATTATCTATTAGCTAGTAAGTAACAATTATCTGCTGCTAACAAGCTATTAGTTATTAAATAGCAGTCCAGCTATTAACTAAATTCTAACTAGTCATCTAGCAATGAACTAGCTAGTAACTAGGTATCCAGAGATTAGCAGCTAACTAGATACTAGCTATTAACTAGAAACTACCAAGTAATCAATTATTAACTAGCATTTAAAGAGCTGTCCAGCTATTGACTAGTTCTTAGTTGTCTGGCTAGTAACAAGTCAGCTAGCAATTAACCAGCCAGTAACTAGTGAGCAATTAAGTAGCTGTTAACTATGTATTAACTAGCTGGTAAATACCAATTATCTACAATTAACTAGCTGTTAACTAGCAATTATCTAATATTAACTAGCTATTAACTAGTTACTAGTTAGCTGTCCAACTATTAACAAGAACTAGTTATATAGCTGGTAACCAGTCATTGAGCAATGAACTAGTAAGTAACCAGTTATTGAGCAATTAACTAGCTATGAACTAGCAATTATCTACTATTAACTAGCTATTACCTAGCAATTATCTACTATTAACCAGCTGTTAACTAGCAATTGACTACTATTACTATTAACTAATTATTAGGTAGCTGTCCAACTATTAATGAGAACTAGTTATCTAGCTGGTGACCAGTCATTGAGCAATGAACTAGCAAATAACCAGTTATTGAGCAATTAATTAGCTATTACCTAGCAATTATCTACTATTAACTAGCTATTACCTAGCAATTATCTACTATTAGCTAGCTATTAACTAGCAATTAGCTATTAACTAGCTTATCTAGCAATTTGCTAGCTAACTATACATTAACTATTAAGCTGCAGTTGTCTACTATTAATTAGCTATTAACCAGAAATTATCTACTAATTAATAACTAGCTATTAACTCATTATAATTAATTTACAGCTATTAACTAGATCATAACTAGTCATCTAGCAATTAAATAGCTAGTAACTAGTTATCTAGCAATTAAGTAGCTGTTAACTATGAATTAATTAGCTATTAGTTTTCTAGCTGGCAAGTAGCTATTAACTCATTATTAACTAGCCATCCAGCTATTAACTAGATCTTAATTTGTTATTTAGCTTGTAACAAGACTCCTAGCAATTAACAAGCCAGTAAGTAGCTATCTAGCAATTAACTAGCTGTTAACTAGATTTTAAATATCTCTTAACTAGCTACTAACCATATATTAACTCTTTTTCTAGTTATTAACTAGCTATTATATAGCTATCTGGCTATTAACTAGCAATTATTTATTCATTGACTAGCAATTATTTATCCAGCCATGTGCTAGCTAATAGCCTGCTATGAACTAGCAGTTTTGCTGTTAACTAGTATTAAATAGTATCCTATTAAGTAACAAAATAGTTATATAGCTAGTAAACAGCCATCTATCAATTAATTAGGTAGTAAGTAGTTATCTAGTGATTAACTTGCTGTTAAATTTATATTAACTATGAAATACCTACTAACCAACAATTGACTAGCTATTAACTAGTTATTAACTAGTTGTCTCGCTATTAACTAGTTGCTAACCAGTTATCTATCTGGTAACCAGTCATCTAGCAATTAACTACCTAGTAACTAATTAGCAATTAACTAGCTGTTTACTATATGTTAACTAGCTATTAACTAGCAGTTATCTCTTAACTAGCTACTAACTGTATATTAACTGGTTTTCTTGCTATTAACTAGCTATTTTATAGTTATCTGGCTATCAACTAGCGACTACCTATTCAGTCATTAATTAATAGCCTGTTAGTTGCTAGTTATATGTTTAGCTATTAAGTAGTTGTCCAACTATTAAGTAGCTATCCACCTATTAACCAGCTATTAAATATGTCTAGGTATTAAATACTTATTAACCATTTATTAACTACCTATTAACTGGTTTTCTAGCTGGTAACTAGGTAGTCAGTTATTAACTCTGCTAGCAAGTTAGTTAGCTATTAACTATCTAACTGTTAACTAGTTTTTAACTAGTTACCTAGCTATCAGCTAGTCATTAAGTAGCTATTAACTACCCAGGTAACAGCTGTTAATTTGTTATCTATGTATTAACTAGCTACATAGCTGTTAATTACTTATTAACCAGTATCCAGATAACTTGTTCTCTAAATATTAACTAGCTCTTCACTAGCCATCTAGTTATTAACCAGCTATTAGGTAGTTACCTAGCTGTTAACCAGTTATTAATCAGTTATTAACCAGCTATTAACTAGTTATCTAGCTGTTAAGTAGGCATTGATTGTGCTGCCCATAACTAGTCATCTAGCCATTAACTAGATAGTAACTAGTCATCCAATCATTTAGTAGCTAGTAACTAGTTATCTAGCCATTAATTAGCTATTAACCAGATATTAACAACTATTCAGGTATTAACTACCTTTTATATTATTATCTGGCTATTAACTGGGTATTAGCTATTTATACATACAAGTTATTAGATATTAATCATTTATCTAGCTATTAACTAGCTTTATCTTGTTACCTGGCTATTACCTAGCCATTGAGTAGCTATTATCTAGCCAGATTACTAGCTATTAACTGTATATATAGCTATTAACTAGCTATATGGAAGTTAACTACTTATTCAAGAATTAACCAGCTATTCACTGGTTATGTATTCACCAACTTCTTACCTAGCTATTAATGAGTTATTAACCAGCTATTAACTAGTTATCTGGCTGTTAACTACAGATTAACTAATTATTATACTAGTGACTAGTCGTCTAACCATTAACTAGCTATTAGTTGTATGGCTAACAACTATTAACTCTCTGTTAACTAATTTTCAAGCTGTCAACTAGTTATCTAGCTATTAACCAGCTTTTAACTCATTAACTAGCTGTCAACTAGCTAGTAATTGCTTATCTAGCTATGAACTGTCTAGTAGGAAACCAGTTAGACAACTATTAGATAGCTGTCTAGTTAGCTAGCTATTAACTATCTGTCTAGCTGTTAAGTACATATTAACCATTATTTAACTTGCTATTAACAAGTTATCCAGCTAGTAACTAGTTAGCCAGCTATTAACTATTATCTAGTTAGCTAGTTATTAACTAGCTATCAACTAGTTATCTAGCTATTAACTAACTTTTGCTAGTTGTTAACTAATTACTAATCAGCTTTCCCTCATTATTAACTAGCTATTAAGTAGCTTTTAACTAGTTGTCTAAGTATTACTTGTACAGCTATTAGCTACCTCTTAATTATCTAGTTTTGAACTACCTATTCACTAGGTTGTCTAGGTATAAACTCATTATGTAAATAACTATATATTAAGTCATCTAGTAAAATTGTCTTATTTCACTGATGGAGAAACTGAAACCAAGTGAAAGAAAGGGGTCTTCTAAGGCTACTTATTAATTTTGTAAAGCTTTAAACTTTAAACTTTTCTGTTTAACCATGCTACTTTTCCTGCAGAAGACAAAATTATATAAAGATAAAAATTAGAGGCACATCTTTCATTCTCTCACTTATTCTGTCAAGTATAATTGCCAAGTTTAGCAAATAATCAAAAATTTTACATTTAAGTATGTTCTATATATTGCATTGGAAATAGGTATACTTAGCAATCCTACTTATCAACACATATCTTTTACTCCCACGTTATTGCCAGACATTTCATTATTGTCTATATCAACGAAACAAAGAGACAATAGATCAAATAATTTTCTGTACAGGCTAAACTCATTTAGACTTGAGAGAATCAGTGGATATAAGTGACTCCTTATGATCCCTGGAGCCCCACTACATCAATATGCAGCTTCACCCATTAGAAGGACTTTCTTTTGCATGAGATCACTTAATTCACTTATTTGGGGCTTTTCTGTCTTACTTCTAACAGGTACGTTGTTGAGCTGCATAATAACCAAGGATGGATAGTAAAAGATATTTGTGAAATGAGTATTTCTGTATAAACATTGTTTCTGCTCTCACAGAATGTTGTAACACAAATTTTGGAAGTTAAGGCATAAAGGATGCACCAATTACTACTAGAATACTAAAGAATAAGTACAAGAGAAACGAAGGTACTTAAGAACTCTAGTCCAGTGTTTATCAAACATAGCTAATCATCACAAACACCCCGGGAAGTTACTTAAACAACAGGTTTGTAAGCCTCACTCCCAAATAATCTAATTTAGTACATCTAGGATTTAACCCCAAATTCCCACGGTGCACATGCAGATGATCCAGGGACTAGACATTGCAAAACACTGGCCTATGATAGGTTAAGGCAACCCTTCTCTTCCCTCCTATACCAACCTCTTTCTGCTTTCCTCTTATTCAGTAGGTAAGTCCCATTCAGTATTTGTTATCACTCCCTCCTATTTATTTCCCTTGTGTAGTAGTCTATTTGATATTCACCATTTTCTCCTTTTAACAGTAAATTCCAAACTATGAAGTAGCTTTCAATTTTCCTCCCAAAATAAGGTTGCTAGGTGGTAGGAATCCATACCTTTCTATAAATAAGAGGCTTGTTACCGGTTAGTTTTGTTTTTATTAACCCAGTCTACAGCTCTTGCAGTAATCAAAGCACCTGATATAGTAGTAGGCTTTTTACATATGTTGTTTTGTTTAGTTTCTTATGGAATCTTATGGAATCTCATGGAGATGTAGATTATTAACCTTATTTTATGAAAGACAAAACTGAGGCTGAGAGAAGATTCCTTCATTCATTTATACATGCATTCATTCAACAAGTATATATTGAGCATGGAGTATGTGCTAGGCATTGCTCTGGTTGCTGAGGAAACATCAATGAACAAAACAATATATCATCCTTCATGGAGTTTACATGAAACAGAGGAAGGCAGATTGACATGAAATAAATATGTGTAGGTGATGATTAGTGCTAAGAAATTTTAAAAAGTGCTATAAAGGCTGGGCACAGTGACTCATGCCTGTAATCCCAGCACTTTGACAGGGGCATGGCTTGAGACCAGGAGTTTGAGACCAGCCTGGGTAATATAGTAAGACCTTTTCTCTACAAAAAGTTAAAAAAAAAAATAGCTGAGCATGGTGATGCACACCTGTAGTTCCAGCTACGCTTGAGCAAGTGAGGCTGAGGCTTCAGTGAGCTGAGATCATGCCACTGGACTCCAGCCTGGGTGACAGAGTGAAACTTTGTCTCAAAAAAAAAAAAGGTGCTAAGAAATAAAAACAAGACAGGGTAAGGGGATAGAGAACAGGAGTGCTGCTTTTGTAAGTATGGTCAGGGAAGACCTATGATAAAGTGGCATTTTTGCAGAGACCTGAAAGAGATGAGAGAGGGAGTGATAAAGTCTTCACTCGCCATGACACTGCCAGAGTATCTATAGCCTCAAATCCTTCTCAGCACCATAAGATAGTACTGCCCAAAGCTCCTCTTAAGTCACAAGAAAGAGACAAAAGCAGTTATTGGAATAAAAGACCGCTAACCACAGAAAAAGACAATTTTCAGAGAGAAACCTCCAAGAACTTACTCAAGTTAGCAGGCTAGTTCTTCATATTTCTTCATTTTGTTATATATTTGTAACTTCAATGTACTTGATATGGTTTAGCTGTGTTCCCTCCCAAATCTCATCTTGAATTTTAGCTCCCATAATTCCCATCTGTCATGGGAGGGATGTGGTGGGAGGTAATTGAATCATGGGGGTGGGTCTTTCCTGTGCTTTTCTCATGATACTGAAAAGTCTCATGAGATCTGATGGTTTTATAAAGGGCAGTTCACCTGCACAAGCTTCCTTGCCTGCTGCCATGTAAGACATCCCTATGCTCTTTCTTCATCTTCTGTAATTATTGTGAGGGCTCCCCAGCTATGTGGAACTGTAAGTCCTTTAAACCTCTTTCCTTTATAAATTACTCAATCCCGGGTATGTCTTTATTAGTAGCATGAGAACAGGCTAATACAGTACTAAAATGCTGAAGGTGTGGAGTTGTCCTGTCTACCTGTAGTCTGTGTTCCCGTTCTCTTTCCTTGAGAAAGAGAGAGAGGTAGTAGTAAACAACAGTTGTAATTTGAATGAGTCTATAGCCTTTATTTCTGTAACACAAGCTATACATATAACTCTTCAAAGAGCGTCCCAATGAAAGGTAACAGAAAGTCTGATGATCTGAGGCAGGAGTGTGTTGGTGAGTTTGCCATGTGGGCGAGTATGACTGGAGTGGAGCAAGGAAGAGAAGAGTGGTAGGAGACAAGGTCACAAAGTTCAGGGACAGATCAGGTCAGTCAACAGCTAGCGAGAGTGAAACAATTAGGATTTAACAAAGATGTTTCTGACTCTAAAGCCAGCATTGTTCTCTGCTATATTTCTGAATATAGATGGTACCAACTAGAAATGTCTTCATCATTTTGTCAACGAATCTCCTTTCCAGCCTGAATCAGTATCTTTTAGAATGAAGTGCTGTCTCCATAGGAGTGTTGGAACCAGCCCTCTTATTTTTTCAGAGAAGTTACTGCTGAAATTCTCTCCTCTCCCTTGAATCATCAATTTCTTGTGCTTCACTTTACCCATTAGTATACATGTTTGTTCTGGTGTCTCAGATTCTAAACAAACAAAGAAACAAACAAACATGTACACTCATCTCCATACCACCTCCATCAATTATCTTGTTTGTCTTTAAACTAAAAGATAAGTTAGTGTCTCTACTTCTTTCCTTGTTGATTATTTCCTTAAGCCACTTTCTCACCTCCACTGAGGTTACTACAGTCAAGTTCACCTGGAACTTGAAGACCGCCCTGATGCCAAATCATTTTCTATTTTCATCTAACTTTGTATCTCAGCAGATTTAATAAAACTGACCAGTTCATTCTCGCAGCACCTTCTCTCTTTTAAGACCTCACACTCTTGTTTCTCTGGCTACTCTTTCTCATCTTTCTTTACTAGATATTCCTTTCTTTCCAATATCTATACAAATTACTGTCTTAGTTCAAATTCTGTTTCCTTTTTTGCTCTGTCAATCTTGTCTTTCCAAGTGATCTCATCTAGTTCCTAGTGTTAACTACCATCTGTATATACGGGTGAATTTCTAAATCTCTATCTCTATCTCATATCTCTTATCTGAACTCCATATTGTATATTCTCAGTTCTCCACTTAATATCTCAATTTTACTACCTAATGGACATCTCAAATCTAATGTGTCTTGATTTCTTTCTTAAACCTGGTCTTCTCCTTCCCCGAGAGGGGGAGGAGTAAAAAACCCCAGAGTCTTCCTGATTTCTCTCTTTCCCCTCCTTCCATTAGCAACTCTTGTTAGTTCTACCTCTGAAACATATCACAAATGTATATACTTTTCTTCAACTCTGCAAATACTGACTTAGTTCTGAGCACTATTATGGTGTATCTGCGTTACTGCAATAATATCCTAGTAGGTCTCCTTACTTCTAGGTTTGACACACCAGCAAAAAATTAACTCATAAAACAGCCAGGTTTTATGAAACCCTTTTTCATATAATTGTAGATTCACATATAAATATGAGAAATAATACAGAGAGGCATTGTATGCACTTTATTTAGATTTCCCCAATGGTAACATCTTGCAAAACTATAGTATAGTATTATAACCCAGAAACTGGCATTGCTATAGTCAAAATGCCTAACATCACAAGAGGAATCTTCATGCTGCCGTTTAATAACCCTACTAACTTCCCTCCTGTCCAGACTCCCTTCTCAGGCCTTGATTGCTAATCTAGTCTCCATTTCTATAACTTTTTCATTTCAAGAATGTTGTATAAATGAAATCATGCAGTGTATAATATTTTGAGATTTCCCAGGAGTTTTATCCAGGATGTTATGTGTATCGATTCTCCATTCCATTTTGCTAAGTATTATTGTATGATGTGGATGTACCCAACTTGTATAGCAATAGATCTGTTCAAGTTCATATAGGTTATTTTCAGTTTTGGAGTGATTTTAAATAATATTGTGTTTTTAATTTTAGTTTGCATGTGTTCATTGTTAGTATGTAGAAATGTGATTTTTTTTTTCTGTTAACCTTATAACCTGTGATTGTTCTGGACTCACTTATCAGTTTTAGTTAGTTAAGGGTCAGTTTTTATAGATTCCTTAAGATTTTCTACTTAGACAATCATGTCATCTTAAAAAATGGATTCATCATAATGTCAATGTCAGTTTATTGTTTTCTTCTCATTCAAGTTGTCATTTTCTTGATTCTTTGGCTGTATCCTGGGCAGTTTGTCTATAATATTAGAAAACTCTGGGTCCTATTCAATTTTTTTTTTTTTAATTTTAGTAGGCAGTCGCCCTATTTGTTTAGTAAGAATATACTGGCCTATTTTAAGGGACTATAGCTCCAATGACAATCTAATTTTTAGAGCTTGTGTGGTGCTCTTTTGGTCTGTTTGTTTTACCTAGGAGCACTGAGGCTCTCACTGGTCATTGCTGGTGCTGCTTTGAGGGAATGGAAAGAGATTCTCCAGTTTGAGCCATCTAGTACCTTCTAGGAAGGGGAAGAGAGTCCTTGGTCCTACTGGAATGAAGATGACTTCCTGCACTAGTGTGTGTTATTTTGGGATGACCCCTGTGGGTCAGGTCTGCAGCTCATTGTGGAAGGATCATTCTTGCTGGTGCTGCATGGTGTCTATGGGTGAGGGAGGGGAATCTCAGGCCATTTACTGTTTGGACACTTGTGGTGGTGGGATGGCCCCCACTGGCCCCTCATTGTCTCTGGATGGGGGAGGGGGGTCTATACATCTGTGATTTTCCCAGTTTCTATCTCAATCCTGCACCTCATCTCTGTGTATTCCATCAGCTGCTTAGTATCTTCATTTTAATGTCTAATGAATATCTCACATCTAATATGTTTTGATTTCTTCCATTATCATCAATATTTCCTTTTTCATGCAATTTCTGTAGTAGATTCGACTCCTCTGAAAGCCAGCTTTAAGGCCCAGTTGATCTTTGTGGTCAGGATGTTTACTAAGGAATATTATTAGTAGCAACACTTATAGAAGGGAAAGGAAGAAAGCAGGGCTGAGTAAAGGGAGAATTTAAACTGTGATGCATACCCAACAAGACCATACACAGAGATCTGAAACTAGAATGGTCCTTCCAAATAGTTCCAAATATGGCAGGGATGGCTATGTCTTCATATTCCTGCATAAATCAGTCGTTAGTTATGGGCCAATGGGCAATGAGCGTGGTCCTGAGTGAGGCAGCTGTCTGCACCTGGAAGCTTTTAAGGGCACTCTCAGCAGTTGGGGAAACAAGTCCTTCATTGAAGTGAAGTCTGAGCTATACATGAGTTCCAAATCAATCCTCTTGGAAACAAGAGAAACTCCTGACGACGTGGGCCTCCTTAATCTCAGTGTGAAGGAATCATATTGGTTAGCACAGGGTGAGTGTTTCCATTCCTGGGTGCTGGCTAGCCAAGAGATTTCCTCTCTAACATGCCTGCGAATTGAGAGTTGTCTACCTAGACTGCAGCGTGCTTACTATCCAGAATTTTCCCACTAGCCATCTTCACACTTGTGGAGAGTTTCCTCCTGGGAACAAATGGTTTAGACCTCAACAATATCCTTCTAGCCCCTGCATATGCCCAGTTAAAAGCGCCTTTTTAAAATTTTAATTATCATGGGTTTTCTTTGCTCTGTGTCTGTGAAAGAATAATAATAATGATTTTTTGTATATTTTCATATATGCTTATTGGCTATTTTTAATTATTCTTTTTTTTATTTTTTTATTTTTTTATTTTTTATTTTTATTTTTAAATTTATTTATTATTATTATACTTTAAGTTCTAGGGTACATGTGCATAACGTGCAGGTTTGTTACATATGTATACTTGTGCCATGTTGGTGTACTGCACCCATCAACTCGTCATTTACATCAGGTATAGCTCCCAATGCAATCCTTCCCCCCTCCCCCCTCCCCATGATAGGCCCCGGTGTGTGATGTTCCCCTTCCTGAGTCCAAGTGATCTCATTGTTCAGTTCCCACCTATGAGTGAGAACATGCGGTGTTTGGTTTTCTGTTCTTGTGATAGTTTGCTAAGAATGATGGTTTCCAGCTGCATCCATGTCCCTACAAAGGACACAAACTCATCCTTTTTTATGGCTGCATAGTATTCCATGGTGTATATGTGCCACATTTTCTTAATCCAGTCTGTCACTGATGGACATTTGGGTTGATTCCAAGTCTTTGCTATTGTGAATAGTGCTGCAATAAACATACGTGTGCATGTGTCTTTATAGCAGCATGATTTATAATCCTTTGGGTATATACCCAGTAATGGGATGGCTGAGTCATATGGTACATCTAGTTCTAGATCCTTGAGGAATCGCCATACTGTTTTCCATAATGGTTGAACTAGTTTACAATCCCACCAACAGTGTAAAAGTGTTCCTATTTCTCCACATCCTCTCCAGCACCTGTTGTTTCCTGACTTTTTAATGATTGCCATTCTAACTGGTGTGAGATGGTATCTCATTGTGGTTTTGATTTGCATTTCTCTGATGGCCAGTGATGATGAGCATTTTTTCATATGTCTGTTGGCTGTATGAATGTCTTCTTTTGAGAAATGTCTGTTCATATCCTTTGCCCACTTTTTGATGGGGTTGTTTGTTTTTTTCTTGTAAATTTGTTTGAGTTCTTTGTAGGTTCTGGATATTAGCCCTTTGTCAGATGAGTAGATTGCAAAAATTTTCTCCCATTCTGTAGGTTGCCTGTTCACTCTGATGGTAGTTTCTTTTGCTGTGCAGAAGCTCTTTAGTTTAATTAGATCCCATTTGTCAATTTTAGCTTTTGCTGCCGTTGCTTTTGGTGTTTTAGACATGAAGTCTTTGCCCATGCCTATGTCCTGAATGGTACTACCTAGATTTTCCTCTAGGATTTTTATGGTATTAGGTCTAACATTTAAGTCTCTAATCCATCTTGAATTAATTTTCGTATAAGGAGTAAGGAAAGGATCCAGTTTCAGCTTTCTACTTATGGCTAGCCAATTTTCCCAGCACCATTTATTAAATAGGGAATCCTTTCCCCATTTCTTGTTTCTCTCAGGTTTGTCAAAGATCAGATGGCTGTAGATGTGTGGTATTATTTCTGAGGACTCTGTTCTGTTCCATTGGTCTATATCTCTGTTTTGGTACCAGTACCATGCTGTTTTGGTTACTGTAGCCTTGTAGTATAGTTTGAAGTCAGGTAGCGTGATGCCTCCAGCTTTGTTCTTTTGACTTAGGATTGTCTTGGAGATGCGGGCTCTTTTTTGGTTCCACATGAACTTTAAAGCAGTTTTTTCCAATTCTGTGAAGAAACTCATTGGTAGCTTGATGGGGATGGCATTGAATCTATAAATTACCTTGGGCAGTATGGCCATTTTCACGATATTGATTCTTCCTATCCATGAGCATGGTATGTTCTTCCATTTGTTTGTGTCCTCTTTGATTTCACTGAGCAGTGGTTTGTAGTTCTCCTTGAAGAGGTCCTTTACATCCCTTGTAAGTTGGATTCCTAGGTATTTTATTCCCTTTGAAGCAATTGTGAATGGAAGTTCATTCATGATTTAGCTCTGTGTTTGTCTGTTACTGGTGTATAAGAATGCTTGTGATTTTTGCACATTAATTTTGTATCCTGAGACTTTGCTGAAGTTGCTTATCAGCTTAAGGAGATTTTGGGCTGAGACAATGGGGTTTTCTAAATATACAATCATGTCATCTGCAAAGAGGGACAATTTGACTTCTTCTTTTCCTAACTGAATACCCTTGATTTCTTTCTCTTGCCTAATTGCCCTAGCCAGAACTTCCAACACTATGTTGAATAGGAGTGGTGAGAGAGGGCATCCCTGTCTTGTGCCAGTTTTCAAAGGGAATTTTTCCAGTTTTTGCCCATTCAGTATGATATTGGCTGTGGGTTTGTCATAAATAGCTCTTATTATTTTGAGGTACGTTCCATCAATACCGAATTTATTGAGCGTTTTTAGCATGAAGGGCTGTTGAATTTTGTCAAAAGCCTTTTCTGCATCTATTGAGATAATCATGTGGTTCTTGTCTTTGGTTCTGTTTATATGCTGGATTATGTTTATTGATTTGCGAATGTTGAACCAGCCTTGCATCCCAGGGATGAAGCCCACTTGATCATGGTGGATAAGCTTTTTGATGTGTTGTTGAATCCGGTTTGCCAGTATTTTATTGAGGATTTTTGCATCGATGTTCATCAGGGATATTGGTCTAAAATTCTCTTTTTTTTGTTGTGTCTCTGCCAGGCTTTGGTATCAGGATGATGTTGGCCTCATAAAATGAGTTAGGGAGGATTCCCTCTTTTTCTATTGATTGGAATAGTTTCAGAAGGAATGGTACCAACTCCTCCTTGTACCTCTGGTAGAATTCAGCTGTGAATCCATCTGGTCCTGGACTTTTTTTGGTTGGTAGGCTATTAATTGTTGCCTCAATTTCAGAGCCTGCTATTGGTCTATTCAGGGATTCAACTTCTTCCTGGTTTAGTCTTGGAAGAGTGTAAGTGTCCAGGAAATTATCCATTTCTTCTAGATTTTCCAGTTTATTTGCGTAGAGGTGTTTATAGTATTCTCTGATGGTAGTTTGTATTTCTATGGGGTCGGTGGTGATATCCCCTTTATCATTTTTAATTGCGTCGATTTGATTCTTCTCTCTTTTCTTCTTTATTAGTCTTGCTAGTGGTCTGTCAATTTTGTTGATCTTTTCAAAAAACCAACTCCTGGATTCATTGATTTTTTGGAGGGTTTTTTGTGTCTCTATCTCCTTCAGTTCTGCTCTGATCTTAATGATTTCTTGCCTTCTGCTAGCTTTTGAATGTGTTTGCTCTTGCTTCTCTAGTTCTTTTAATTGCGATGTTAGAGTGTCAATTTTAGATCTTTCCTGCTTTCTCTTGTGGGCATTTAGTGCTATAAATTTCCCTCTACACACTGCTTTAAATGTGTCCCAGAGATTCTGGTATGTTGTATCTTTGTTCTCATTGGTTTCAAAGAACATCTTTATTTCTGCCTTCATTTCGTTATGTACCCAGTAGTCATTCAGGAGCAGGTTGTTCAGTTTCCATGTAGTTGAGCGGTTTTGATTGAGTTTCTTAGTCCTGAGTTCTAGTTTGATTGCACTGTGGTCTGAGAGACAGTTTGTTATAATTTCTGTTCTTGTACATTTGCTGAGGAGTGCTTTACTTCCAATTATGTGGTCAATTTTGGAGTAAGTACGATGTGGTGCTGAGAAGAATGTATATTCTGTTGATTTGGGGTGGAGAGTTCTATAGATGTCTATTAGGTCTGCTTGCTGCAGAGATGAGTTCAATTCCTGGATATCCTTGTTAACTTTCTGTCTCGTTGATCTGTCTAATGTTGACAGTGGAGTGTTGAAGTCTCCCATTATTATTGTATGGGAGTCTAAGTCTCTTTGTAAGTCTCTAAGGACTTGCTTTATGAATCTGGGTGCTCCTGTATTGGGTGCATATATATTTAGGATAGTTAGCTCTTCCTGTTGAATTGATCCCTTTACCATTATGTAATGGCCTTGTTTGTCTCTTTTGATCTTTGATGGTTTAAAGTCTGTTTTATCAGAGACTAGTATTGCAACCCCTGCTTTTTTTTGTTCTCCATTTGCTTGGTAAATCTTCCTCCATCCCTTTATTTTGAGCCTATGTATGTCTCTGCGTGTGAGATGGGTCTCCTGAATACAGCAGACTGATGGGTCTTGACTCTTTATCCAGTTTGCCAGTCTGTGTCTTTTAATTGGAGCATTTAGTCCATTTACATTTAAGGTTAAGATTGTTATGTGTGAACTTGATCCTGCCATTATGATATTAACTGGTTATTTTGCTCGTTAGTTGATGCAGTTTCTTCCTAGCCTCGATGGTCTTTACATTTTGGCATGTTTTTGCAATGGCTGGTACCGGTTGTTCCTTTCCATGTTGAGTGCTTCCTTCAGGGTCTCTTGTAAGGCAGGCCTAGTGGTGACAAAATCTCTAAGCATTTGCTTATCTGTAAAGGATTTTATTTCTCCTTCACTTATGAAACTTAGTTTGGCTGGATATGAAATTCTGGGTTTAAAATTCTTTTCTTTAAGAATGTTGAATATTGGCCCCCACTCTCTTCTGGCTTGGAGAGTTTCTGCCGAGAGATCTGCTGTGAGTCTGATGGGCTTCCCTTTGTGGGTAACCCGACCTTTCTCTCTGGCTGCCCTTAAGATTTTTTCCTTCATTTCAACTTTGGTGAATCTGGCAATTATGTGTCTTGGAGTTCCTCTTCTCGAGGAGTATCTTTGTGGCGTTCTCTGTATTTCCTGGATTTGAATGTTGGTCTGCCCTACTAGGTTGGGGAAGTTCTCCTGGATGATATCCTGAAGAGTGTTTTCCAACTTGGTTCCATTTTCCCCCTCACTTTCAGGCATCCCAATCAGACGTAGATTTGGTCTTTTTACATAATCCCATACTTCTTGCAGGCTTTGTTCATTTCTTTTTCTTCTTTTTTCTTTTGGTTTCTCTTCTCGCTTCATTTCATTCATTTGATCCTCAATCGCTGATACTCTTTCTTCCAGTTGATCGAGTCGGTTACTGAAGCTTGTGCATTTGTCACGTATTTCTCGTGTCATGGTTTTCATCTCTTTCATTTCGTTTAGGACCTTCTCTGCATTAATTACTCTAGCCATCAATTCTTCCACTTTTTTTTTCAAGATTTTTAGTTTCTTTGCGTTGGGTACGTAATTCCTCCTTTAGCTCTGAGAAATTTGATGGACTGAAGCCTTCTTCTCTCATCTCGTCAAGTCATTCTCCGTCCAGCTTTGATCCGTTGCTGGCGATGAGCTCCGCTCCTTTGCCAGGGGAGATGCGCTCTTATTTTTTGAATTTCCAGCTTTTCTGCCCTGCTTTTTCCCCATCTTTGTGGTTTTATCTGCCTCTGGTCTTTGATGATGGTGATGTACTGATGGGGTTTTGGTGTAGGTGTCCTTCCTGTTTGATAGTTTTCCTTCTAACAGTCAGGACCCTCAGCTGTAGGTCTGCTGGAGACTGCTTGAGGTCCACTCCAGACCCTGTTTGCCTGGGTATCAGCAGCAGAGGCTGCAGAAGATAGAATATTTCTGAACAGCGAGTGTACCTGTCTGATTCTTGCTTTGGAAACTTCCTCTCAGGGGTGTACTCCACCCTGTGAGGTGTGGGGTGTCAGAGTGCCCCTAGTGGGGGATGTCTCCCAGTTAGGCTACTCAGGGGTCAGGGACCCACTTGAGCAGGCAGTCTGTCCCTTCTCAGATCTCAACCTCCGTGTTGGGAGATCCACTGCTCTCTTCAAAGCTGCAGACAGAGTCGTTTGCGTCTGCAGAGGTTTCTGCTGCTTTGTTTTTGTTGTTGTTGTTGTTGTGTAGCTGTTCCCTGTCCCCAGAGGTGGAGTCTACAGAGACAGGCAGGTTTCCTTGAGCTGCTGTGAGCTCCACCCAGTTGGAGCTTCCCAGCAGCTTTGTTTACCTACTTAAGCCTCAGCAATGGCGGGCGTCCCTCCCCCAGCCTTGCTGCTGCCTTGCCAGTAGATCACAGACTGCTGTGCTAGCAATGAGGGAGGCTCCGTGGGCGTGGGACCCTCCCGGCCAGGTGTGGGATATGATCTCCTGGTGTGCCTGTTTGCTTAAAGCGCAATATTGGGGTGGGAGTTACCCGATTTTCCAGGTGTTGTGTGTCTCAGTTCCCCTGGCTAGGAAAAGGGATTCCCTTCCCCCTTGCGCTTCCCAGGTGAGGTGATGCCTCGCCCTGCTTCAGCTCTAGCTGGTCGGGCTGCAGCAGCTGACCAGCACAGATCGTCCGGCACTCCCCAGTGAGATGAACCCAGTACCTCAGTTGAAAATGCAGAAATCACCGGTCTTCTGTGTCGCTCCTAATTATTCTTTTGTGAGTTTTTGGTTCAATTTCTTTGCCCAGTTTTTGGGAATGTTGTTTGTGTTATTTTTGAGTTGCTTGAGATGTTTTTGACTTTGTGTGGGACACTACTGAATTCTATGGGATTATGTGTGTGTCTGGCGGCGGGGGCAGGGGGGAAGAGAGAGAGAAGAAGAAGAGGGAAGATATTTGTTTATATTTTGTTCATTTTTTTTTGAGATGGAGTCTTGCTCTGTCAACCAGGCTAGAGTGCAATGGTGCAATCTCAGCTCACTGCAATCTCCGCCTCCAAGGTTCAAGTGATTCTCCTGCCTCAGCCTCTCAAGTAGCTGAGATTACAGGTGGCTGCCACCACGCCTGGCTAACTTTTGTATTTTTAGTAGAAACAGGGTTTCACCATGTTGGTCAGACTGGTCTTGAACTCCTGACCTCAAGCAATCCACCCGCCTTGGCCTCCCAAAATGCTGGGATTATAGGCGTGAGCCACTGCACTTGGACTTATTTTTAAATGATTAACTTTTCTTTTCTATTCCATGTTCCTGGATAAGCTTGTCTTCTTTTCTGAGCTAAGTTTATCAGTGGAGAAGCTAAATAGCTTGCTGCTATCTCGAGGCAAGAATTCATTTCAGATGACTTAAAGGCCACAGTTGTTACTGATTTGACCACAAACAACTCTGGTCTTTCGATGTGAAGCTCTGACTAGAACCCATAAAGGTGTCTTTTTTATCATTTCAAAGCAATATTTTTAGTTTTCTGTATCATTTGGCTGCATAGACAGTTTTTCTCTAAAGTTCACCACCATACTGATTGATATTCCAAGCTTAAGTGCATGCCTGAAAATTAGTCACAATGCGATACCACAACTCTAAACCCACATTCGAATGCATTGCTTGAAATTCTTACCTCTAACGAAAATGTGGTGTCATTCCTCCTCAAACAATAATCATCCTCTAAGAGGAAGGCACAGACAGAAGTTATAAATTGGACACCACTTTAACACAGAACAGAAGCTAAGACCGCTTTTTATGTTGAGAGATTTAGAGGTACAAGATGCAGAGAAAGTTGAGGAACAAATTGAATTGAAGTTGATATTGAGTTGCTTCGCTGTTGTTTGACCTCTCTTGTACATGGTATCAAAGCAAGACCTATGGTTTGTCCTCTCTGCTGCAGAGACCCAAGAAATGCACCCCTATTATGCAAGTGCACCTTATCCTAGAAGATAACATGTACTATAGTTGAAGCAGAATCACAATCACAATGTCTGAAGCAGACCAGGCTTGGAAGTCATGCTATCCTACCTCTTCACTTCATAAAAGGTGAAACTGCCTAGAGAGCAAAAGGAACTTTCCAAAAGTGGACTGAATTACTCTGATTTAGGTTACCAGAGGATTAGTCAGAGGTTCTTTCCTCTACACCATTTAAATTGCATAGCTTTTGGCAGTGCAATTTTATTTGTTTTAGAAACACATTCTGCATCCCATTCCTAGGTCTGGCTGCCCTTCTAAAGTGGAAAAGGATGTTGCTGGTTTCTCATTGCCTTCCAAGCCAGTTTCCTATTGTTTCTGTTTCCTCTTCTAGTGGTGTTCTCATTTTCTGTTCTCTGGAGTCTATTGCATTTTTTTTTTAAACCTTCTATTTAAATTTTGTTGCTAATATATCTACTAAACTATATATCCTGGGAGAAAGTGTCATTGTTATTTTAGAAAAACCTGCTAAAGAGAGGTATTTTACAAGATGATGTACAGGATTTGAGGAGGAGGATAGTTTTACAGAACCGTCTATAATTATATGGCATATAAAGGCATAGTGTCTCTTTCTACAGTTTTTTTTTTTTTTTTTTTCCTATGAGCACTTACATGAAAAATAATAAAATGGATCTCCTGTTTTGGCAGAGTTTCATGGCTATCTATAGAAATGGATTAAATCTCTTTCTGGAATGTGTGACATAATTGTTAATACTGGGGACATATCTATCTGCCAAAAATTCACAATTCTAAGCAGGCATGGAATAGTTCATTTGGGCATGGAGATTAATGTCTGTACTAAAGGATGCTTTGAAAATTAAACTACTCAATTATGGTAGCAACTTCCTAGTTGATAAAGGAATGGTTTTCATAACAGGCTAGTTGTTCTCAACTTTTGGTAATGGAGCACCAGACTGAATATTGAAAAAATTCCCAGATGCTGCTCATTTGCAAATAGGATTGCAAAACACTGAACCCCAATAGTAAACTACTGATTTTTGACAAAATTTTAAATTAGATGAAATTTCCTTTGTTTGATTAGTGAGGTACAGTTTCCATACAATAGACTGTATTTATTTTAAGTGTAAAGCTCAATTAATTTTGTCAAATTTAATACCTGCGCAACCTCCCTTCCCCAAGCAAACCCTGGTCTGATTTTTCTTACCATAAATTAGATTTGCTTGTTCTAGCACTTTATGCATGCAAGCGTACAGCCTGTACTCTTTTTCATCTTGCTTCTGTCACTAACCAAAATATTGGTGAGAGCTGTCCATGTTTTTTTATATATAGTTCTTTTTGATTAATATTCCATTCTATGAGTTATTAATATCTGTTTATCCATGTTTCTGCTGATGGACATATGCATTCTTTTGGCTCTTTAAAGTAAATTTTCTATGAAATTCTTGTACATGTATTTTGGTGGACATGTGTTTGCATTTCTTTTGGGTAAATACCTAAAACTTGGTATGCTTAACTTAATGCAAAATGACCAAAACATTTTTCAAAGTAATTGCATCATTTTACTTTTTCCCTGGGGTGATATGTGAATGTTCTAATTGCTCAACATTTTTACCAGCATTTGGTATTAGAGAAATAATTTAAATTTGAGGCATTCTTATAGGTGAGAAGTGCTAACAGATTTTGAGTTTAATTTGCATTTTCCTCTTGACTAATGATATGAGCATCTCTTCACGTGTTGTTGTCCACTCATACATTTTCTTTTGTGAAGCGTCTATTGAAATCTTTTGCCCATTAACAAAAAAAATCAACTTTACATAGTAAATGCACACATTATAAGTTTTTTGTTTTTTTTTAACCAAATGAATGAGACTTTTATTTTTGCCTACTTGCTCATATGTATTTCTGTAATACTTTTGATTACAATATTGATCACATTTTCTATTCTTTACTTAACTCTATATAATAAAAAATCCCACAATACCTAGCATGTACTGTGCATTTGTGTTCTAAATAGTGATCTCAATACCTTGAATATGTTAAATAATTTTAATCTGCATCAGTCCCATGAAGGCATTTCTTTTTTTTTATATATTATACTTTAAGATCTAGGGTACATGTGCACAACGTGCAGGTTTGTTACATATATACACATGTGCCATGTTGGTGTGCAGCACCCATTAACTCGTCATTTACATAAGGTATATCTCCTAATGCTATCCCTCCCCCCTCCCCCCTCCCCCCTCCCCACAATAGGACCCGGTGTGTGATGTTCCCCTTCCTGTGTCCAAGTGATCTCATTGTTCAATTCCCACCTATGAATGAGAACATGCCGTGAGCTGCATCCATGTCCCTACAAAGGATACAAACTCATCCTTTTTTATGGTTGCATAGTATTCCATGGTGTGTATGTGCCACATTTTCTTTTATTTATTTATGTATCTATCTATTTATTTATTTATTTATTACTATTATACTTTAAGTTCTAGGGTACATGTGCATAACGTGCAGGTTTGTTACGTATGTATACTTGTGCCATGTTGCTGTGCTGCACCCATCAACTCGTCAGCACCCATCAACTCGTCATTTATATCAGGTATAGCTCCCAATGCAATCCTTCCCCCCTCCCCCCTCCCCATGATAGGCCCCGGTGTGTGATGTTCCCCTTCCCGAGTCCAAGTGATCTCATTGTTCAGTTCCCACCTATGAGTGAGAACATGCGGTGTTTGGTTTTCTGTTCTTGTGATAGTTTGCTAAGAATGATGGTTTCCAGCTGCATCCGTGTTCCTACAAAGGACACAAACTCATCCTTTTTTATGGCTGCATAGTATTCCATGGTGTATATGTGCCACATTTTCTTAATCCAGTCTGTCACTGATAGACATTTGGGTTGATCCTGTCTGTCACTGATGGAAATTTGGGTTGATTCCAAGTCTTTGCTATTGTGAATAGTGCCACAATAAATATACGTGTGCATGTGTCTTTACAGTAGCATGACTTATAATCCTTTGGGTATATCCCCAGTAATGGGATGGCTGGGTCAAATGGTATTTCTAGTTCTAGATCCTTGAGGAATCACCACTCTGTTTTCCACAATGATTGAACTAGTTTACAGTCCCACCAACAGTGTAAAAGTGTTCCTAGTTCTCCACCTCCTCTCCAGCACCTGTTGTTCTCTGCTAGAATAATTTAATTGCCTGCTTGTTATGTTTTTGGGGATCCATTATATGTTTTTTATATGAGATTGACATGAGTTTGCAAATACTATCTTATAGCCCATTATTTTAAGTTGATAACACTGTTTGCATGAACAAACAAGAAAGCAAGCAAAAATAAAACTAGTGAAAACTCTATACCTTAACTTCATCTCTCTGCTTTTTAACTTTTTGTTTTCACTTTTTATTTTATTGTACTCTGTCTTAAAATGTTGTTGTAGTTATTATTTCTGTTGCTTCATTGTGTGGTCTTTCTACTTAAGATAATATTAGTTTACACACCACAATTAGAGTGTTATAATATTCTGTGTTTTTTCTGTGTACTTACTATTACTAGTGAGTTCTGTATCTTCAGATGATTTTTTAGTGTTCATTCATGCCCTTTGCTTATAGAAGTACTCTAGCATTTTTTTGTAGAAAAGGTCTGGCATTGACAAAATCTCTCAGCTTTTGTCAGGGAAAATTTTTAGGTCTTTTTCTATTTTGAAGGTTACTTACACTGGATATATATTTTTCTAAGGTGAAAGTTTTTTGTTTTTTTTTTTTCTTCAGCACTTTAAATATGTCATGGCACTCTCCCCTGGTTTGTAAGGTTTCCACTGTAAAATCTGCTGCTATACATATTGGAGCTTCATTGTATGTTATTTGTTTCTTTTCTTTTACTGCTCCTAATAAGCTTTCCTTATCCATGACCTTTAAGTATTTGATTACTAAATTCTTTGAGGTATTCTTCTTTAGGTTAATTCTGCTTTTTGTTATATAGCCTTCTTACACTGAATATTGATACGTTTTTCTAGCTTAGGGAAGTTCTCTGTTATCATCCCTTTGAATAAGCTTTCTACTCTTATCTCTTTCCCTTCCTACTCTTTAAGCCCAATAACTCTTAGATTTGCCATTTTGATGCCATTTTCTAGATCTTGTAGGTGTGCTTCATTGGTTTTTCTTGCTTTTACTTTTCTCTTGTCGGATCATTTATTTTCAAACACTCAGTCTTTAAACTCACTAATTTTCTTCTCCTTGATCAATTTTGCTATTAAAAGACTCCCATGCATTCTTCAGTGTATCCACTGTATTTTTCAACTTAAGATTTTCTGCTTGATTTTTTAAAATAATTTTATTCTCTTTGACACATTGATCTGGTAGAATTCTGAAATTCTTCTGTGTTATCACGGATTTCTTTGAGTTTTTCCAAGCAGCTATTTTGAATTCTTTGTCTGAAAGATCTCATATTTCTGTTTTTTGAAGAATTGGTCCGTCGTACTTTACTAGTTCATTTGGTGAGGTCATGCGTTCCTTGTTGGTCTTGATGCTTGTCAATTTTATTTCATGTCTGGGCATTGAAGAGTTAGGTATTTATGGTAGTCTTCAGTGTCTGGCCTTGTATGTGCATGTGCTTCCTGGGAAGGCAGCTCCAGTATACAAATGCACTTGGGTGTTTTGATCTAAGCTGTATCTGCATTAGGGGGAACCCCAGGCCTGATAACACTGTGGCTCTTGCAGACTTTTACACGTACTGCCTTAATGATCTTGGATAAGATATAAAGAATTCTCTACATACGAGACAGATGCTCTTCTCTTCCCTTACTTTCAAACAAATGGAGACCCTCTATCTGTACTGAGCCAACTGGAGCTAGGGTGTGGTGATGCAAACTCTCCTGTGACCACCAACACCAGGACTGTGCTGGGTCAGACCTCAAGTCAGCACAGCACTGTATGTAACCCAAGGCATGCTGTAAATACTTCCTGTCTACTGTCTGTGGTCACTCAAGGCCCTGGAGCTTTACAATCAGCAGGAGGTAAAGCCAGTCAGGATTTTGTCCTTCCCTACAGGGCCGTGAGTTTCCCCAGGTCCCAGGTGGGTCTAAAGGTGACTTCCAGGGGCCAGGGACTGGAGTCAAATTCCTTAGAAGTCTACCTGGTATTCCATCGTATTGCAGCTGAGCTGGCATTCAAACCAGAGATGTAATTTTTCCCACTCTCTTCCCCTTTCCATAGGCAGAGAAGCTTCACTTGATGGCCACCACTGTCACCACAGGTCCATGGGGAGCACTGCCAGGCTACCACCAATATTATCTTCAAGTCCAAGCACTCTTCAGTTAGCTTGTGGTGAATGATATCTTGCCTGGGATTCACCATTCAGGGCAGTGGGCTCCCGTCTGCCCCAGGGAAGGTCCAAAAATTTCATCCAAGTGTCAAGTTCTGGAATCAGGGAACACAAGAGGCTGTTTGGTCCTCTAACCCCTGTGGCCCTGCTGTTACCCAAGGCGCAAGACAAAGTTCCCTTTACTTTTTCCTCTGCTCTTCTTAAACAGGAGTTATGCCCTGTAACCACCACAGCTGGTAATGTGCTGAGTCTCGCCTAAAGCCAGAATCTCAGAGGCTCACCTAAACGTATTCCTGCTGGCTATTCAGCACCCAAATTGTCTTTAGTCAGCATGTGACGTCGGCCTGGGGTTAGGAGAGTGATGGCTCAATCACTCCTGTAGCTGCCTCAGCTGGCATATCACTATGTCTCATGTCCCCCAAGTCTACTGTCTCTGAGTCCAGTTTACCACTAGTACTCACCTAGGAGTTGCAGTCCTTCTGTCCTAGGCTGCATTTCAAGGTTATTTAGAGCCCCAGAGCCCTTTATCCCACAGTCGTGAGGTTTCCAGAACTCAAGCTCCAATCACTGGGTTGGACAATTCCCCTCTTGCTAGGGCTGGTTTAAATACTCCCTCCGTGGGTGGATGTCAGCTGAATACAGAGTGGTCACAGTTTTCTGCTGTGACAAGGCACTGAACTGTATGCAGTGTCACACAATTGCTGTACGCCCCCTCTTCCAAATTAACAGTTTCTCTTTCTGTGCCATGTGGCTGCTTCCAGGGGATAGGGGAGGAGGGGCATTGGTGGTTCAAGACTACATTTTCTACCCTCTTCAGTGCCTTTTTCAGTGATTTAAAACCAGGAACTGTGAGTGCTCACTTAATTTTTGGTTCTTATGAAAGTGCTCTTTTGTGTTTAGATGATTGTTAAATTTGATATTTTTGTAGGGTGTACAATCAGTGGATCCCTCTATTCAATCATCTTGCTCTGTCCTTCCTGGACATCAAATTCTAATGACTGACTTTTGAATTATCTCAATCTTCTTTGTTGCTCCCTTTTGTATTACCTGGACCTCTCTGTAATTTTATCCTCTTCACAGATATCCTGATTCTAGTGCCTTATTATCTAAAACTTCGAATAAATAACTTTCTTAAGGTTTCTTCTGATAAAAGTTGAGTGTTTGATATTTTCCTGAGCCATATTTATGATCACTGGTATTCTGGAAAACTTAAAGCCTCTTAGATTAGTAAGACTTCATCTCTCTGATAGCGTAGTACATACATGTAACAAGTATTTATTGGATAGCTACTGTGTGGTAGCTGTTTTGATGGTATTCATCACAATGCTACCCAATGCCTTGCTGTCCACTTCCCTTACTTTTATTTAAATGACTGTAGAAAGAAGAAATCAGAAGGTTAAAATACACCTAGAACTGCCAGCACAAATTCTTTTTGGGGTGAAAGAAGAAAGTCAGAGGGAGGAAAATGTGAGGGTTTTGAGTTAGAGATTTAAGCATAAGAAGTGAACTCAAAAAGAGACAAAGCAGAAAGAGGCAAGGCATTTGGAAATATACCTCTCACATTCTCAACTGACTTTCAATAGGTTTTATGACCTACTGCTGGGCTAAAGAAAGTTTCATTTTCCTCTTTCTACTTCCGACTACCTATACAATCTTCTTGCTCTTTTTTTTCAGAATGCTCTTGTCCTGTTTTCTTGTTTCTTTTTCCTTTTTTTTTTTTTGACAAGGTCTCACTCTGTTGCCTAGACTGGGATGCAAAGGCACAAACATGGTTCAGTGTAGCCTCTACCTCCCTGGCTCAAATGATCCTCCCACCTCAGACTCATGATTATCTGCAGGCATGTGCCACCATTCCCCACTAATTTTTTTTTTTTTTTTTTTTTTTGTATTTTTTATAGAGATGGTTTTTTTTTTTTTTTGAGATGGAGTCTCGCTCTGTCGCCCAGGCTGGAGTGCAGTGGCCGGATCTCAGCTCACTGCAAGCTCCGCCTCCCGAGTTTACCGCCATTCTCCTGCCTCAGCCTCCCGAGTAGCTGGGACTACAGGCGCCCGCCACCTCGCCCGGCTAGTTTTTTGTATTTTTTTAGTAGAGACGGGGTTTCACCGTGTTAGCCAGGCTGGTCTCGATCTCCTGGACCTCGTGATCCGCCCGTCTCGGCCTCCCAAAGTGCTGGGATTACAGGCTTGAGCCACCGCGCCCGGCCCAAAGCCTCTTTTATCCACATAGTTTTGAAAAGTTATTTCTTCTATTTTCATAACCATACACACATGCACACATGCACACATGTCCATGTACACACACACATACCCTGGCTACTTACAAATTTTTTTTAAACTCTTTTGTTTAGTTAAGGAAAAAAATCTGCCATTTCAAGGTTAAAGTAGACTCTTTTGGTCCTATGGAAAGGGTAATAAATATTTTTTTGTTAGTCCTTCACTGGAAATGCAGCTTTAGTTGAGAGAATTACTATCCCTATGGGCTGCTTTCTTAAGAGTGGGAATGCAGTCATTTTGTTCATAACCGAACTACTTAAAGTCATTGATATATAAAAATTCAGATTCTGACTCTATAAGAATCTCTCAAATCCATGAAAAAATAAAATAAGAAAAGGAGGCTGGATCCTGGCATGAAAAAACAAAAACAAAAACAAAACTCCAAGTATTCCCATCTGAGATAACACATTTTAAAATGATGGTCAGTATTAGCAGAACTGTCTGGGAGGCTGCTAGAGGATGTTGTGGGTAAGGAAAACTGAAGGATTAAGGCAGAGCAGGGGATAGGTGATGAGTTTGTGTTGGACTCACAAATTTGTCCACTGGGACATGTTCCGTTCACATATATAAATAATACAAGAGAGTCATAAAAGAGAAATGCAATTTTTATCCCATGAAATGATAGAAAAAAAAGAAATAAAATTCTTACTTGCATTTGGAATCTTACAGCTGGAACACGTCTTTAGGACTATCTAGCTCAGTTTCCACAATAAATGACTTTTTAAAATCAAACACTCAATGACAGAGCTAGCACCACAATTCCAGTTTCTTGACTGAGAATTTAGTATTCTTAGCGTGTCATAACTCTTCAGTAAGGAGAGTTATTTTAAAATGTAAAATGTTTTATGGTGTATTTATTATGTTATTTGTAAAAGAAGTTCTAAATTATCAAAATAAGTGAAAATCCCAATATGGGGAAGATGCCTAAGATAACACCCAAATCAATTTCTGGTAGACAAAATTCACTAATATAATAAATCTATAGAGTGTCAAACAAAGAAACAACAAAAAAAATTGTACCCATCAAGATGCAATGTAAAGACAAGAACAGCTGGTCTTGGTGGTTCATGCCTGTTATGGCATTTTGGGAGGCCAAGGCAAGTGGATCCCTTGAGGTCAGAAGCTCAAGATCAGCCTGGACAACACGAAAAAAACCCATCTCGGCCGGTCGCGGTGGCTCAAGCCTGTAATCCCAGCACTTTGGGAAGCCGAGACGGGCGGATCACGAGGTCAGGAGATCGAGACCAGCCTGGCTAACACGGTGAAACCCCGTCTCTACTAAAAAAATACAAAAAACTAGCCGGGTGAGGTGGCGGGCGCCTGTAGTCCCAGCTACTCGGGAGGCTGAGGCAGGAGAATGGCGGTAAACTCGGGAGGCGGAGCTTGCAGTGAGCTGAGATCCGGCCACTGCACTCCAGTCCGGGAGACAGAGCAAGACTCCGTCTCAAAAAAAAAAAAAAAAAAAAAAAAGAGGCTTTGTTGTAGGTATAGAGACTTAAGATTTTTTTTTCCAATATCAAAGGTAAGATGGCTATTATAATTATTTGACATCTAGTAATCCAATTCTACTTAAACTTTAAATTCTTAAAAAAAAGTATGCTAAATTTGGCAAACTAAGGCTCTATTCAGAACAGGTAAAAAGACTTAGTCCATTCCATCAAAAATTTGGCCCTTTATTTGGTTGGTTTAGTTTGAGGACTGTAACCACGTCCTCTCATTTGAATTAATATTTGACTGATTTTGGCAGAGTCTTCGTTGGGGCAGTGTAGTGAGGAGAGTGGGATTTTTAGGCTTACTTAATACCCCAGAAACCTGAAACCTGCAGGAATGTTAGACATGTATTTGTACACCCTTACTGACATATGAGAAAATATATGCCCTTAAAAAGAATTTTTTTTCACCTTTAGTGACGTGTAATTAATAAATAAAATTGTATATATCTAAAGTACAACATGGTAATTTGATATACATTGTAAGATGATAATCATAATCAAGTTAATTAACACATACAATAAGTCACATAATTACTACTATAGTATTTACTGTAACAATCTACTGTAAGCTCTTGCTTTGTGGTTAACATGAGGCTTATATAAAACACCTTGTAGCTATAAAAATCTATTTTAAGTTGATAACTTTGTTCATACACAAAAAAATCTACAATTTTACTCTGACCTCCCCCAATATTTTATGCTTTGATTTTACAATTTATATCTTTTTAATATTATGTAACCATTAACAAATTATTTCAGCAATAGTCATTTTTAATACTTTTGTCTTTTAAATTTTATATTAAAATTAAGTGATTTACACATCATCATTATAATATTAGGGTATTCAAAATTTGACTATATACTTAACTTTACCTGTGAACTATATACTTTTATATATTTTCTATACTTTCATATGTTTTTATACATTTCATGTTGCTAATTACCATCCTTTCATTTCAGCTTTAAGAGCAGCCTTTAGCATTTCTCATACGACAGTCAGATCTGGTGGGAATGAACTCACGCAGCTTTTTATTTTGTCTGGAAAACTTTGTAATCTCTCCTTCATTTTTGAAGAACAGATTTTTCTGGGTAAAGTATTCTTTTTGGCAGTGTTTTTCTTTCAGTACTTTGGATATATTATCTCATTGGCTCCTGGCCTTCAAAATTTTTGCTGAGAAATCCACTTATGAGGATGTCCTTGTGTGTGTGTGTTTTGTTTTTTTTTTTTCTCTTGGTGCTTTCAAAATTTTCTTTGTCTTTGATTTTTGCCAGTTTGATTAAAATGTGTCTTAGTGAAGTACCGTTTGTGTTGAATTTGTATGGGGGCCTCTGAGCTTCACGTATCTGGGTATCTATTTCTTTATCCAGATTTGGGAAATTTTCCGCCATTATTTATTTAAATGAGCTTTCTGTGATTTTTCCGTCTTTTTTCTCCTTCTGGAATTTACTTGATGTTAATACTGTTTCACCTGATGGTGTCCTATAATTCACACAGGCTTTCTACACTCCTTTTATTTTTTTTTCTTTTTGCTCCCCTTACTGGATACTTTCAAGTCACTCGTCTTTGAGTTCACAGATTATTTCCTCTGCTTGATCAAGTCTGCTATTGATGTTCTCTATTGTGATTTTCATTTCATTCATTGGTGGTAGAGTTGGAATTCAAGTCTAGACAATCTTACTAAATTTTGCAACCCTGTTATACAGCTTCCTAATTATCAACGATGACTAGATTATTGGATTTGTAAACAGCAATAAGAAAGTGAACTATTATTGGTCTGGTCCCAGAAAGAGACATCTTCATCTAAATATTATTAACCACTCTTAGCAATAAAGCTGCATTCCTTCAAATACCTTGTTTTTAAGGTGGGCACAAATGTTACTTTACTCAAGTATCATTAAGTATACTTAAATATAAGATAAGCATCTTATCTTAGTATAAACCACATATTTGTTGCTAATCAGTAATAATCTATTTAGGACAGAATTTAGCTTATATGTGTGGCATTTTACTTTGTGATGTAAAGGATGGCAGTGTAGCATAGTGGCTAAACATTGACTTTAGAGTCAGACACACATAGGTTCAAATCCTTGCCCTGTTTTTTAGAATTTGTATAACCTTGAGAGAATTTCTTTATGTTGCCTTTGCCTATTCATAGTTATTTCATCCTTCCTTTGGTTTTTTCATCCTAGAAATGGGGATAACAATAATAGTACCTACTTCATAGGATTTTTGTGAGGATTAAATTTAAATTACTACAATGCCCTTGGCCTAATGCCTGGCACGTGGTAAGCACTAAAAAATGTTATATTAGTATTATTAGGATGATAATAAGAATACTCATTGAGAATGATGATAATAGTACCTACTTTATAGAGTTGTTGTGAAAATTAAATTAAAATGGCTATAAATCCTTTAGCTTTGTGCCTGGCATATAGTAAGTGCTCAAAAATGTTACTTATTAGTGGATGATGGTGATGGTGATGATGATGATGATAGCTAAATGCCCTGTCACCTAAGTACTACTAATTTTCTTTTTCTTTTCTCCTTTTTTTTTGTTTTTTTTTTTTTTTGAGACGGAGTCTCGCTCTGTCGCCTAGGCTGGAGTGCAGTGGCCGGATCTCAGCTCACTGCAAGCTCCGCCTCCCGAGTTTACCGCCATTCTCCTGCTTCAGCCTCCTGAGTAGCTGGGACTACAGGCGCCCGCCACCTCACCCGGCTAGTTTTTTGTATTTTTTTAGTAGAGACGGGGTTTCACCGTGTTAGCCAGGCTGGTCTCGATCTCCTGACCTCGTGATCCGCCCGTCTCGGCCTCCCAGAGTGCTGGGATTACAGGCTTGAGCCACCGCTCCCGGCCAGTACTACTAATTTTCAATCCAGGACTTTCTTTGCTCTGTTCTTAATAAAACACATTTTCACTTTCATCCTTTTTCTTGGACAATAGCCTCTAATTTGGGGGAGGAGGATGGTTGGTTGGGTTGCAATATTGAATACTTTCCAAGGAATTTACATATCTTGCCAAGCTTTGCTATTTTTCTGATCATATTTCTAAATTAAACTAAATTTTGCCCTGATGAATTACAGAAAGCTGACAATTACTATGGTAACAGTATTGAGGGATTACTATGTAATAAATATTTAACATATATATAATTTAAATATATATATATAAAATTTAAAACCCTTTTTGGGTAGCTCAATAAGGCTAAATATGATCAGATATATCTTTTTGAAATTTAGCCCAGATAGCTTTATTCTTACTGCTTTCCAATGCTTTTCTCTTCCCTGAAAAGCAAATTTCTAAAATAAATCTCTAATATTATCTAGCTCCATTCTTTGAACCCCTTAAAATTTTTTCCTTGTCATAGGAGAGTGGTTCTCAAACTATGGCCTGGGGGACCCCTGGAGGTCTGTAAAATCTTTGGTTTACAAGATTACAATGTTCATAATATATTAAGATATTATTTTCCATTTTTACTTTCATTCCTTCCTGAGTATACAGTAGAGTTTCCCAGAGGTTATATGTATTGTGGTCTTGTGACAAATTGATTGAAGTCAGACTTGAGAATCAGACTCTTTTTTTCTATATATTCAGACATTAAAGAGATATGCAAAAATCTCTTTTTTTCTTATGCTGTCATGTAACAGGTTTAGAGTTGTTATTTTTAATAAATACATATTTAAAACATTTCCCAGATTTAGTTTCTAATATGATAAGTATTGATAGATGTAACACAAACTACTGGTAGATATAACACATAAACAAAGACACTTTGATGTTCTCTACAATTTTTAACAACATAACATGAGTTTGAGACCCAGAAGTTTGCAAACTGCTGCCTTAAGTTAAAGTTTAAACTCTGTAATATGGTTTACCAGCCATCATATTTTGGCCTCTGCATTCTTTTCAGCTTTCTTTCACTCTCTGCCTCTCATCTATGTTCTAACTGCAATGAATTTTCTATTTTATGTACTTTCATTCATGGAACACATTGCTCTTTCTTCTGGGAATCCACTCTACCCTTTAGTTGCCTCTTACTGATAATTCAATTCAAAATTAGATATTAACTTCATTGCAGCTTTACCTCCCTTTGCAGTAATCATGCCATATTACAATTGCATATTTTATTGTTTTCTTCATTCTAGATTATCAACTGCATAAAGGCAGGCATATATGTTATTTATCCTGTTTTTATAGTGCCTGAAAGAATAGTATGTTAAATAATTACTTTTTAAAATGAATTGCATTAGGATGAATTGAATTGAAATTTCAGTGAGCCCCATTTAACAAATGTAGGATAAAAAGAATTCAGAGAAAATGACTTCCTACCTTCATATGACAAGTGCAAAATAAAAAGATTTACAACAATTTACCTTCTGCTTCTAACTTCAGTTATGTATAGGCCAAGCTTAAGACAAATGCTGTGACAAATGAAATCACCAGCTACCAGAATTCTGAAACACATAGTTCCATGCAGATAAATCCATCAGAAGACTTGTGATGACTCAACCAAGTAAATCAGCCAGATTATGTGGAACAGATGATCCTCTACACAGTAGTATTAACCCACAGTGAAAGCAAGATGAGAACCATCAAAAAATGGTTTAGTAAGGTATTAAGTTTATCAGTTTGAAGATGACCTAATATTATATCTAGAAATCCCTAATGATTTCACAAAAAAACTGTTCAAACTAGTAAATACATTCAATAAAGTTGTGGGATCCAAACAAACTTTACAAAAATTTGTTGCATTTCTTTTTCTTAATTACAAGCTATCTCAAAAAGAAATTAATAAAACAGTCTCATTTACAAAAGCATCCTAAACAACACAATAGCAAAAATAACCCAATTTTTGAAATGAGTAAAGGGCCTGAATAGATATTTCTCAAGAAAAGACATACAAATGACCCACAGCTATATTAGAAAAATGTTCAACATCTTTAATCGTCAGGGAGGTGCTAATTAAAACCACAGTGAGATACTGCTTCACACATGTTTAGGTGGCTGCTATTTTTTAAAAAGGTAACTAGTGTTGGCTAGGATTTGGAGAAAAGGGCACCCTGATGCACTATTGGTGGGATAGCCACTATTGGTAGAGTAGCACTTGGTATAGTCACTATGGAAAGCAGTGTTGAAGTTATTTTAAAAAAAAAATTGAAGATAGAATTACCATATGATCCAGCAATTTCACTTTCTGGATTTATTTATTTCAAAAGGAAATAAAAGCAGTATGTTGAAGACATATCTGTATCCCCATGTTCATTGCAGCATTATTCATAATAACCAAAATACTAAATCTAACATCCATAGATGGATGAATGGATAAAGAAATTGCAGTATATACACACGATTGAATATTATCTAGTCTATAAAAATATGGATGGACCTGGAGGACATAATGCTAAGTGAAATAAGCCAAACACAGAAAGACAAATACCATATGATCTAATTTGTATGTCAAATCTAAAAGTGTGAAACTCACAGAAGCAAAGAATTGAATGGCAGTTTCTAGGAGCTGTGGGCAGGGAGGGAAATGTGATGTTAATCAAAGGATACAAAGTTTCAGTTATGCAAAATAAATGATTTCTGAAGATCTACATAGCATAGTGTTTATAGCTAACAACTGTATAGTATTTGCCATACTTAAAATTTTCTAAGAGGGTAGATTTTAAGAAGGTTAAATGTTCTTACGAAGGTTAAGTGTTCTTGTCACAATAATAATAGTAATAAATGGGGTGGGAAAGAATGTGGGAGGTGATAAATATATCTATGGCTTTGATGGTGGTGATGATTTCACAGGTATATACTACCCCACAAAATCATTGAATTGTATACATTAAATATTTACACCTTTTACATGTCAAGCATGCCTCAATAAAATGGTTAAAAGAAGGTAGTATAGTATGCTAAAACACTTATATTATGAATAATTTGAATTTAGCAAAACCAAGAAGCAGTTCCTTTTGTTCAGTTTTATTTTAACATCCTCAAGTATAACCAATAAGATGTTGTTACTTATAGTATCTAGTGTGGTTAAAGAGGATTGACTGAATTGATAAAATGATAATTACTTCTCTGTGTTGTGCTATTTGCATTTGGTCAAGAATATATTTAATTGTCTCACAGAAACAGAAAATTAAAAGGATGAAATTGTAATTAGGAATAGATGCCTGGAAGTTTAAGTACAAATTTCCCACAAAAGTGACAAGAGAGTCAACTTTTAAAAATGTAGGTCATAACCAGGGGTTAAGAATCAGTAAATTCTATTATTAATGTTCAAGAAATTATTTAGTGCACATCCCTAATGACCATTTTCAGTCTGAGTCTTGGAATGATTGTGTGATATGTTCTTGCTATTCAGAGTGTAAACATGCACCAGTGTTATCAACAATCACTTGGGAACTTGTTAGAAATGCCTCTCCTTAACCTAATGTATTTATAATCTATTGCTGTGTTACACTGCCACATATTTCGTAGCTTAAGACAACACATATTTATTATTTCATAGTATTCATTGGTCAGGATTCTGGACATAGTTTAACTGGATCTTCTGCAAGGCTGCAATCAGGATGTCAGCTGGTGTTGAGATCTGAACTGAGACAAGTGGACTTCTTCCAGGTTCATATGGTTGTTAGCAGATTCATTCTTTCATAATTATAGAACTCATGGTAGCTTACTTCCTCAAGGCCAGCAAGAGAGAGAATTGCTAACTTCTTGCATCTCTGACCTCTAAACGCTTCTTTATGGGGTCATCTGATTAGGCCAGGCTATTCAGTAAAATCTCCCATTAACTCAAAATCAACTGATTTGGGGCCTTAATTAAAGTGATAAAATCTCTTCATTTTTCCCATATGATATAACCTAAGCATGGAAATAATTTTCTACTATATTCACAAATCCTGCCCACACTCAAGGATAGGGGTTATACAGGCCATGTACACAGGGGGACAGGAATCTTAGGGGCTATCTTAGAATTCTGCCTAGTACAGCTACCGAATCAGAATTTACATTTTGACAAGACACCCAGTTGATTCGTATGCATATCAAGTTTTGAAGCATTGTGATCTATCACCTTCCAAGATATGAGAAAACAAAAGTAGCCACAGGTTAAGTCATTTACTCTAATGCCATAGGTAGTTAGCAATGGAACCACTTAAACCCAAGTCTTCAGTGAGTCCCAGCAGTCCCTGCTCCATTCACTGCGCTTTCCCAAAGAAGAGTTTTACCTGAATATACTGTCAATGCTCTAAGAAAGTAGGCATAGACCCTGCCTGGTTATGAGGGAAAAGACTGCATCTCACGAGTGTGTTTAAATTCTTGAAAGCCAAAATGAAGATAAAATGGTTACCCACTAAGTGACAGTAGATTTCGCATTAGAAAATACAGGCCACGGGCGGCCGCTCACGCCTGTAATCCCAGCACTTTGGGAGGCCGATGCGGGCAGATCACAAGATCAGGAGTTTGTGACTGGCCTGGCCAATATAGTGACACACCGTCTCTACTAAAAATACAAAAATTAGCCAGGCGAAGCAGAGGTTGCAGTGAGCCAGGACAGTGCCACTGCACTCCAGTCTGGGAGACAGAGGGAAACTCTGTCTCAAAAGAAAAAAAAAAAAGAAAAAAAAAAAAAAAAAAAAAAGAAAATGCAGTGCTACTCTTTTTCCTTTTTGGGGAGGCAAATGTTGACTACTTAAGATGGCTTTCAGAATAGGACTGATCTCGTCAAAACTAGAAAACATCTGATATTCGATCCAATATAAAAGTTGCCTTATAGAGACTGAAAATAGATTAGTGATGGCCTAAGGAAGGGGTTGTAGGGGGGTTAGGAAATGACAGTTAAGGAGTTCAGGGTTTGTTTCTTTTTGAAGTAATTAAAATGTTCTAAAATTGATTTTGGTGATGGATGTACAAATCTGTGATTATTGTAAAAGCTATTGAAGTGTACATTTTAATGTTCAAATTAGTTGGTATGCAAGTTATCTCTCCTTTTGATTTTTAACTTTTCTGTAACTTTTGTGGGTACATAGTAGGTTTATATATTTATTGGGTACATGAGATGTTTTAATAGAGACATGCAATGTAAAATAAGCACATCAGGGAGAATGAGTTATCCATCCCCTCAAGCATTTTTCCTTTGAGTTCCAAACAATTCAATTATACTCTTTAAGTTATTTTAAAATGTATAATTAAGTTATTATTGCCTACAATCACCCTATAGTGCTGTCAAATAGTAGGTCTGATTTATTGTTTCTAACTTTTTGTACCCATTAACCATCCCCACCTCCCCTCCAGCCCCCACTACCCTTCCCAACCTCCGGTAACCATACTTCCACTCTCTGTGCCCATGAGTTCAATTGTGTTGCTCTTTAGATCCCACAAGTAAGTGAGAACATGCAATGCTTGTTTTTCTGTGCCTGGCTTATTTCTCTTAACACAATGATCTCTAGTTTCATCCATGTTGTTGCAAATGAGTGGATCTCATTTTTATGGCTAAAGAGTACTCAACTGTGTATATGTACTACATTTTCCTTATCCATTTATTTGTGGATGGACACTTAGGTTACTTCTAAATATCAGCTATTGTAAACAGTGCTGCAACAAATATGGTAGGGCAGATAGCTTTTTGATATACTGATTTTCCTTTATTTGGGGGTATATATCCAGCAGTAGGATTTCTGGATCAAATGGTAGTTCAATTTTTTGTTTCTTGAGAAATATACAAACTGATGTCCATAGCACTTGTACTAATTTACCTGCCCACCATCCCATACTGCCAGGGAATGGAGGAGGCATGGCATCAGCAATTATGGACTGTTTTTGCTGTTTTATTCAGTACCTCTTTCAGTGATATGAAGTTAAAACTGGGTACTATGATTGTTCACCTGATTTTTGGTTCTTATGGAGGTGTGTGTGGTTTTTTTCTCTGTGTAGATAGTTGTTAACTTGGTGTCCTTGCAGGCATGATGATTGGTAGATCTTTCTATTCTGCCACTTTGCTCTGCTTTCCTTAATAAATTATATCTCAATAAAGCTTTTTTGAAACAAAAATTTTTTTGAATTCAGTTTTAGTTGATGAGAACAGGTCTCAAACTGAGAAAAAACACTGTATTCTAAATAATAACCAAATTTCCAGCATAAGTTTTACATTAATTTTATGGTAGTATGGTCAAGAACCTTCCTGTCTTGAGATTCTTTCTTCCATGGGGAAGAAATAAATAATTCACTACTGCCTAAATATCAACTTAACTCAACGCCTGAATGAGTGGAATTAATTACTTCTGATGAGGCTGAAAAAGCAACTGCCAAAGAGTCTCATGTAAACCATTGTTGGATGGTCTCCTTTTTTTCATGTGCCCCAATGTTCAATGACATTATGTAAAGCAGAAAGAATAGGTTTAATTTTGATCCACAGAATCAGTATGGGTGTGTTATGCCAAAATTAGCTGATGGATGAGAGAGGATTACTTAGCTCCTCTTTCCCTGTTCTCATCTATATTTCCTTTCAATCTTTAACTTCTTATGTTTCACCAGTGCTTCTGGATGGTAGATCTCACTTCTTTAACTCCTCCTGAGAGATATCTTCATTATTTTTATGTGGCAATAAGCACTGTGGAAATAACACAGGCCTTCGAATAAGAGCTGTGATTGACTTCTGACTCTCTAAGTTACTGTGCTACCTTGGGAGGCAAAAGGTAACTTCTCTAAACTTCAGGGGTTTTTTCCTAAATGGGGATATAACACTTATAGAGGAGGTATCACGTTTGCCTCATGCTCAGTAATAAATGGTAGCTATTCGTATGTATATCATTTGCTGAACATTAATCTGGAACGTTTAGAGTTTCATAGCTTTAAACACAGCCTTATAAAGGTGGCTTATAGATCCCTATGCTCTGTGCCTATGTCAGGATGCTGCTATCACATTCCATATCCTCACAGTCCAATGATGTATAAGTTAAGCCACCCAGTGGACTATTATGAGCTTATTTCTAGAAATGCTCAATGCTAGAAAGATGTAATTGTAAATATAAGTAACTCTGGTCATTTGTCCTTTATTAGAGAAGGGAGGGATGGGTATAGGCTATGGTCAAGTAGCCAGCAAAACATGGAAAATACATAAGGTGCTGGGGAATTTTTAATACTTTTCAAATTTCAGGTTTAAATGGCATGATCTGTCTCACAGTGTCTACAAGGTGGTGGATATTCAGGTGCAGATGCCTCATTCTACTCAATGAATCCCTAAGCTTCGCGGATGTGGGACTTTCATTCTCAAGCTATGGTGTGTATCATGTAACCAGCACTTCAGTTATACCTATTTTCTTCTAACCTTCATAGGTTCTCAGTCATTTAATATCAAAATGTGTCCTACCCTTTTGAGTCTAGACATATACTAGAAATTGTCAGTAAGTTCTGTGTTTAGCTCCGTTCAGCTACCAGATGAAAAACTGGGAGCTTTGGATATTGAGGGTAGAGGAAGGGCCAAAAATAAGCCTTCATGGAGTCTATCCTTCAGGTATATTCTTGAAAAAAAAAAAAAAGAAAGAAATGAAACCGAGCTTTTTATATTAGGAAGAGTAGCCTTCTCCTAGCATTATCTCCTGTAACCTATTACGTTAAAAAGAGTGTGCGTCGTCTTCTCAGCCTCAAATTACGTCAAAAAAATTCTCTTTTAAAGCCTCCAGCTTTTATAATCTCCAGGAAGAAAACTGTAAGCAGAAAATCAATATTGCTATAAACAAAAAATAATAAAAACAGGGAATTCAGGAAGTATGTTTCCTATGAACATGCAGTTTTATTTCCTGCTTTTAAATTTTATGATTTGTTTATTTTTCCATGAAGGCATATGCAGTTTTTAATATTTTCATAGTATTTTTGCACACATTACAACTTATATAACTGCTTTGCAATTGTTTGAGACTTGGGCTTTCCAAACTCCATACAGGTTGAATAAAATAAAGGCAAATGGAAAGAATTTGGTTTGGGACTCCCATGACCACTTCTTATTAGGCTGGTGCAAAAGTAATTGAGGTTTCTGCTATTTTAATACCTTCTATTATAATATTGTTTCTTTTATTATGAATCCTTAGTGTGGTCATTTTTTTCCATCACAGTGACTCCTGAATTTTTATTATTAAGGGATACAATAGATGTAAAGAAAGACTTGATTGCTGACAAAAGCAGAATCATTAGCGGCACACTTTCATCATCCAACACAGAACCGAATAACATGAAACAAAATCCATCAGACCGTTTCTAACCAGAAGTCAGCAAATCTGTCATCGCAGAGCTAGTGCTTCAAATGAATCTGTGCTGAGTGACTTAGCAAAGCAGCTTATGGCTACACATTAGGTGTAAAGCCCAAATAAGAAGTTGTCACCTTTATAACTTTCTGATGTGAGACACTGTAATCAAAGATCATTGGGCATAAAGCATATAACTGAATTCTAACTGTGATTTCTTAAAGTTGATATCTTGGTTAGATGAATTTGTTGTCAGAATATTTTCATGAAGGTGTAACAAGTAACATACCACTTTATCAAATGGCAGATACGATAGATGTCAAAATGATCACTTGGGATTTCCTTGTGAAAATTATCATGAACATTTATTTTTTGTAGTTGAATTTTATACACGATTTAAGAAATGCGTCACTCAGGCTGGGTGCAGTGGCTCATGCCTGTAATCTCAGCACTTTGGGAGGCCGAGGTGGGTGGATCAACTGAGGTCAGGAGTTCGACATCAGCCTGGCCAACATGGCAAAACCCCATCTCTACTAAAAACACAAAAAGTAGCAGGGCGTGGTGGCATGCCTGTAGTCCCAGCTACTTGGCAGGCTGAGGTGGGAGAATCGCTTGAACCCAAGAGGTTGCAGTGAGTCGAGATCATGCCACTGCACTCCAGCCTGGGTGACAGAGCAAGACAAAAATAGAAGAAAGAAAGAAAGAGAGAAAGAGAGAAAGAGAGGAAGAAAGGAAGAGAGGAAGAGAGAAAGAGAGAAAGAGAGAGAGAGAAAGAAAGAAAGAAGGAAAGAAAGGAAGGAAGGAAGGAAGGAAGGAAGGAAGGAAGAAAGGAAGGAAAGAAAGAAAAGAAAGAAAGAAAGAAAGAAGAAAGAAAGAAAGAAAGAAAGAAGAAAGAAAGAAAGAAAGGAAAAGAAAAGAAAAGAAGAAAAGAAAAGAAAAGAAAAGAAAAGAAAAGAAAAGAAAGAAAGAAAATGCATCACTCATCACACAGATGCTTAGGATATTTGGGTCCAAACAATTGATCAGTTCTTACTACACAAAAGTTTCAGTCCAATGCTCTTCTAAGGGGTAACATGGAAGAGAATGTAACCATGATGTCATTCAAGTATCTTAGAACCTACCTAACAGCAGTGTGGGAGAAAAAAAATGGCGGGGACAGATGTAACCAGACAAGAAAACAGTGAGAAAGATTGCAATTAGTGCCATAAGATAAATACATATGAACTCTTGTATAATTTCAGAAGAGGAAAGATTGAAGGGAGAACTTGGGGACCAGGTGAATGCAGAAAGTAAGAGTTCAATGTCAGCCAAGTTTGTAATGTAGAAAGAATTGAGGGTAAGAGAAAGATGAGTGAAAATACAATACCTCGTTTAATGAGTCCATAATCTAGAGAGAAAACTAGATTGGAGTGTGACATGTACATGTGTGTCTGTACATACCCACCATTATGATTTAAGTCAGAGAGTCATAAGCACAAACTCACATTGGTTGAAGTTGCTCTTTTTGACTGAATTCTGTAATTGGCACTCTACCTAATCTCAAAACAACACTGAGAGTTTTTGTGATTGCTTCTACTTTACAGAGGATGAAACTGAGTTCCAAGGTGCTTAAAAATCTTGCTTAGGATTGTCTTGGCTATGCGGGCTCTTTTTGGTTTCCATATGAAATTTAAAGTAGTTTTTTTCTAATTCTGTGAAGAAAGACAATGGTAGCTTGATGGAGATAGCATTGAATCTATAAATTACTTTGGGCAGTATGTCCATTTTCACAATATTGATTCTTCCTATCCATGAGCATGGAATGGTTTTCCAATTGTTTGTGTCCTCTTATTTCCTTGAGCAGTGGTTTGTAGTTCTCCTTGAAGATGTCCTTCACATCCCTAGTAAGTTGTATTCTTAGATATTTTATTATATTTATAGCAGTTATGAATGGGAGTTCACTCATGGTTTGGCTCTCTGTTGGTCTGTTATTGGTGTATGTGAATGATTGTGATTTTTGCACCTTAAACTTGTATCCTGAGACTTTGTTGAAGTTGCCTACATTATGCTACCTGATTTCAAACTATACTACAAGGCTACAGTAACCAAAACAGCATGGTGCTGGTACCAAAACAGATATATAAACCAATGGAACATAACAGAGGTCTCAGAAATAACACCACACATCTACAACCATCTGATCTTTGACAAACCTGACAAAAACAAGCAATGGGGAAAGGTTTCCTATTTAATAAATGGTGTTGGGAAAACTGGCTAGCCATATGCAGAAAACTGAAACTGGATCCCTTCCTTACACCTTATACAAAAATTAACTCAAGATGGATTAACGACTTAAATGTATGACCTAATACTATAAAAACCCTAGAAGAAAACCTAGGCGATATCATTCAGGACATAGGCATGTACAAAGACTTCATGACTAAAACACCAAAAGCAATGGCAACAAAAGTCAAAATTGACAAATGGGATCGAATTAAACTAAAGAGCTTATGCACAGCAACAGAAACTATCATCAGAGTGAACAGGCAACCTACAGTACGGGAAAAAATTTTTGCAATCTATCCATCTGACAAAAGGCTAATATCCAGAATCTACAAATAACTTAAACAAATTTAAAAGAGTAAAACAGCCCCATCAAAAATGGGCAAAGGTTATGAACAGACACTTCCCATAAGAAGACATTTACGCAGCCAACAAACATATGAAAAGATGCTCATCATCACAGGTCATCAGAGAAATGCAAGTCAAAACCACAATGAGATACCATCCCACACCAGTTAGAAGGACAATCATTAAAAAGTCAGGAAACAACAGATGCTGGAGAGGACGTGGAGAAATAGGAACACTTTTACACTGTTGGTGGGAGTGTAAATTAGTTCAACCATTGTGGAAGACAGTGTGGCAATTCCTCAAGGATCTAGAACTAGAGATACCATTTGACCCAGCAATCATAGTCCTGGGTATATACCCAAAGGATTATAAATCATTCTACTATAAAGATACATGAACACGTATGATTATTGCAGCATGGTTCACTGTAGCAAAGACTTGGAACCAACCCAAATGCCAATCAATGATAGACAGGATAAAGAAAATGTGGCACATATACACCACGGAATACTATGCAGCCATAAAAAAGGATCAGTTCATGTCCTTTGCAGGAACATGGATGAAGCTGGAAACCTTCATTCTCAGCAAACTAACACAAGAACAGAAAACCAAACACCTCATATTCTCACTCATAAATGGGAGTTGAACAATGAGAACACATGGACATGGGATGGGGGGCATTACACACCAGGGCCTGTTGTGGGGTGAGGGGTTTGGGGAGGAATAGTATTAGGAGAAATAACTATGTAGATGACGGGTTGATGGGTGCAGCAAATCACTATGCATGGCTCGTGTATACCTATGAACAAACCTGCACGTTCTGCACATGTACCCCAGAACCTAAAGTATAATAATAATAATAAAAAAACTTGCTCTAAGTTATATAGTTAGTAAATAGCAAAGGTTATAATTTTCAAAGATCAACAGACTTTTAATAGCTTATTGAATTTTATCTATGTGTTTAATGCCATAGATACTTGGTATGTACTATGTTTATGGTTTTTTACAATTTTGAAGGGCACGTATTGTAATCACCATTTTTCAGATCAGGATACTGAGTCTTACTGAAGCTTAATAACTTTTCCAAGGTCTCAGCTATTGTTTGTATAATTAACATTGAAATCCAGGTCTATATGATTTTAAGGTCCTTTTTTTACCTTTTAGATTCAGGGGTACATGTGCATGCTTGTTATATTGGTAAATTGATTGTCGCAGGTGGTTGGTGTACAGATTCTTCCATCACCCAGGTAATGAGGATAGTACCCAACTGGTAGATTTTTCATTCTTGCCCTTCTCCCGCCCTCCACCCTCAAGTAGGCTCTGGTGTCTATTGTTCTTTTCTTTGTGTCTATGCATACTTAATGTTTAGCTCCCACTTATGAGTGAAAACATGATGTATGTGGTTTTCTGTTCCCGTGTTAGTTCACTGAGGATAGTGGCCCCAGCTCCATCTATATTGCTGCAAAGGACATGATCTTCCTGTTTTTTGTTTTGTTTTGTTTTGTTTTGTTTTGTTTTGTTTCTTTATGGCTGTGTAGTATTTCATTGTGTGTATGTGCCATATTTTCTTGATCCAGTCTACTGTTGATGGAAGGCCCATTTTCTCTAAAATGCAACTGCTAATTCAAGAGATAGAAGAGACTAATCATAAAGAACTCGGGCCTTTTGGAGAGGGTAACATTTGAGATAGGTATTTAAAATTGCTAGAATTTCAACAGATTTGGAATAGAGGGCTATTTTAAGTAAAAAGACAAATATAGTGACACAGCAGTGTAAAAAAGTAAGGCATGTTTTTGAAGACCGGGTTGAAGTAGTTTGGTACAGCTAGAATGTAAGGAACCTCAAGCAGAGGATAGGAAAAGTAGCCAGACACTTGAATAACTATTAGAAAGAATATTTTTTGTTCTGATATTAAAGAGAAAATATTGAGACTTTTGGTCTTAGAAATGACATGATCAATTCTGAGTTTTTCCTATTTATTGTCTGTCTCCTACCACTAGATTGAGAACAACAAGAGGGCAGGGAATTTTTTTTCTGTTTGGGGCACTGCTGTCTATAGTGGCTAGAGTAGCATCTAGAACATAATTAGGTTTGCTGCCTACATCCATGCAGTTTATAACCTGTATAATTTCAGTTGGCACCATTCACATATAATACAATGCAAATAAAGTTCCCTGGTATCATATAGTTTGATAACAACTAGGCATAATAGGCAGTCAATAAATACCTTCGAATGAATGATTAATTTTCTTTAAGACAAGTTTGGGTGGGGTTTGCAAGGTGCATTGTGGAAGGGAAGAGAGAATGTTAGAATAAATTTTAAGTAGTCCAAGCAAGAGATAAAGATGTGAACTACCTCTCAAAATAGAAAAAGGAGGAAAGAGGCAACACATCTTGCTTAATATGCTTGGGTACTGATTGGAAATGAGGAAATAATAGGTAGAGAAAAGCTGAAGATAACTCAAGAATTTCTAGCATGACTCTCTGGGAGAATGACAATGGCACTAACTTAAAAAAAAATAAAAACAGGTTTGGTGGATGGCGTATATGGGTAGATGGTGAATTAAGAGAAGTACATGTTGAGTTTGAGGAGAGATGTCTGTATAGACTTACCTAGGAACTCACATTTGAATAAACTGGTTTAAAACTCAGCAGAAAATTTAGGAATACAAAGACAGATTATGGGTATTTTAAAGCCATGGGAGAAGCTAAGATGTGGAACAGATGTAGAATGAGAAGAGGGGTGGCAAAATGCCTATGATAAAGGAGTGGGCAGTAAAAATAAACATGCAAGGACATTAAGAAGATATGGTTGTGAATGCAAAAGAATAAGAGCATTAAGTATCACAAAAGCCAGGAGAAATGGATGTAACAATCTGTGCTGAGAGCTGTCAAAGAGGTCAAGCAAAATGAGAACTGAGGAGTCACTGGATTTATTAATTAGAAGGTCATTCTGTAAATTCAATAAACTAGTGAAGCCAAAAGCTAGATTTCAAATTATTAAAGAGTAAATGTGAAGTAAGAAAATGGAGTCAGCAAATGTAGATTACAAATGAAAGGTTGCAGGAAGTAGAAAGATGGGACTGTAACTTGAAAAAGAAGCAGGAATAAGGAAAAGTTTTATAGGATGGGAACAATTTGCATATGTCTGTTGACTAAGGGGAAGGAATCAATGGAAAGAGAAATACTGAAGATGGAGATGATTGATGAAATGAGGAGCCACAAAGACAGGGAGAGATGGGAATGAGAGCACAGCAAAAAGGTTAGTCTTGGAATGTAGGAAGGATACTTCTTTCAAGATAGGAGGGAAGAGGAAAGGATAGGTAGAGGTAGAAAATATTGAATGGAGGCAAAGCAATTTTTGGAAGATCGCATTTCATGGCGCCAGTCTTCTCTGTAAAGCAGGGGGCAATTCCATCTGCTATCTGTGGACGCTTTCTAAGATTAAAAGTCTTAATATATTAAAATACAAATACCCCTAGGGTTATTTGCATTTTGACAGTGTGTGATAAAACTTCTCTTTATTTATTTCACAACCTTCTGTTTAAATGTGTTTTTAAAAGTTTTGTTCTAGAAAGCTTAGTTTGGCAACTCTAAGCCCTTTATCAGAAAGCAATCATATCAGAAAGTACTTTTTTATCCAATCCTATATGTGATGGTTGCTATGGAAACAACTGAATGCAAATATTATTGTATGCAACACTGGGCTAAGCTATTGATCAGGTGAAAGGGAGAGTGCTTCAAGTCATTTTGTACAAGTAAAATACAAAAGAAAAGCTAGAGAGGTTGTTAAGAGGGAAAAAACTTTTTGGTGGAGAAACACACAATTATGGTTTTCACATATACAAATGTAAGGCATAGGTGGTTGAGACTTTATCTGTTTTTAACAAAGAAACAGGTTGGAATTTTGAGAGCTCAGAGGGACAATCAGTGAAGACAACATGAGGCCATAGCAGACAGAGAGCAATAATAGATAAGAGTAAGCTCACAGAAGTGAAGAAAGTAATAGGACTGGGTAATTAAGTCCAGTTGTAATGAGAGCAGAACCAATGCCTTCACTTCGGTGTTGAATATAGCAGCTAAGTGGAGAAGAGCTAGAAAAATGGACACAGCTGAAGAAAATATTTTTAACTGAAACACAGTTAATGTAACTCACTCAAATTCTTGAACCTTTAAAATATTTTACAAGAAGGAATCAAATGAAAGGGAGATTATAAATACTGACATTTATACTGGACTGCTGTTGAGGTTTATACAAAGGCAGCAAAATTCCCTATAGCTTTTCTATTTTTAGTTCTAGATGATGTTAAAGTTTATGGAACATGTTGAATATAGTTGGGGAATCACACTCCCATCTCTCCATTTCCTTGAAACAGAATTTTTCAAAGACCAGGAAGAACTGAATGTAAATTCAATACATTAATATGGCCCAAGAGAAAATGTATTGGACAAAAAGACGGTTGACCAGCTATATTGTAACCACACAAGGGGTTCTTCCTGACCACTGCATAAAGAAAGACCATGGCATAGTAGTAGAGAAAGAGTTTAACAGACATGAGGCTGGCCACACCACATGGGAGGAGTTCCTACTCAAATTATCTCCTTCAATGATGATAGGTTAGGGATTTTTCAAAGGCAGTTTTGGGGAAGGCATGCGGGTGGCTGGGTAACAGGTGCTTACTGCTGACTGGTTGGAGCAGAGATGAAATCAGAAAGGGTTGAAGGTGTCCTCCTGTGGGCAGAATTGATTCTGGGTGGGGCCATAGGAGCCAGGTTGGTTTTCCAGGTGAAGCCATGGGTGTCAGACATGCAAAAAGCCTGGAAAGATATCTCAAAAGGCCAATCTACAATAGCAGTGTTATTTGCAGGAGTTATTGGGGAAGCTGTATATCTTATAACTTCCAGAGTAATATCTGCACCTTAGCAGGACTCAGGCTTCAGTCCTCCCCTCAGCCTGATGGCCCTCTGTTAGCTTTACAAAAGCGTTTGAGTTTTGGGTAAGGCTGATTATCTTTTAAATTGCAGCCTAAATGTCTTCCAAAGTTAGCTTGGCCCAATGGCCCAGGAACAATAAAGGGAAAGGCAAGATGGGAGTGGGGTTAGCTTAGCTTACTATGTTTTGCAAAGGTTGCTTCAGTATCAGCATAGAAACAAAAAGTCATAGAGGCAACTCTCCAAGGAAATCACAGTAATTTAAATCCCATTAACCATTTTTGGTTAATATTCTATCATTAAATTGTTTTCGCATTTTAAATGTAATATACAAAAAATTATAAAGAATAAAATAAAAAATTGACTATAGCACTACCATCTAGAAATGAGCATTGCTAATATTTTGGTATATTCCTTCCTCATTTTGTCAGGCATTCAAACCAGAGCAACTCCATCTTGAATAAGGGCTAGGTCATTAAGTAAATGAGGCTGAGACATACTGGGCTGCATTTCCAGGAGTTTAGGCATTCTTAGCAAAATATATTTACAGTTAAAGGAACAAGTTAATAATGTTTACCAAACAAAACCAGGACTTAACAGACACAGGAAATATCCTGATGTCCTGATATCTTAAGAACAAAATCATTCTTAATTTAAGAGTAAATTTCGCTTTAAAGATAATAATATAGATTCGTGCAAAAGACAGTAGTTATACAAACATTAACAATCCTTTGTCACAAGCCCTTATAGTAAAGCACATCTCCTTCACGATTTTTTCTTTTGTTTTCTTATATATGAATAAGCATTGTACCTAAGGTGGATGCATTACTTCTCTTTCTTTTGGGATGCCTTGCTCTGTCTATGGAGTAGCCATTCTTTCACTCTGTTACTGTCTTAATAAATTGTTTTAACTTTACTCTGTGGATTTGACCTGAATTATTTCTTGCATGAGATCCAATAACCTTTTTCTGGGGTCTAGATTAGAACTCTGTTCTGGTAACATATTCCATGGCAAACATGAAGGGATGATACTGGAGAGACTCCTGACCCAAAAGAAAATCATCCATGCAGCACCAATTGGCTGATTTGCAGTTAGTGATGGAGTACATTTTATACTAGATAAAGGACAAATTTGAGCCAGCGGTCCAATTTAGAAGGGTTAGAGTCTCTCCTAAGATATAGGGGGTTAAAGACCCCTCTTAGTAAAATATGAGGACACTTGTCCAAACTTTGGCTAGAGACCCAACTTAGGAAGGTTAGACTCCCTCCTAAGACTTAGGGGGTTAGAGGAGCCCCTCAATAAGGCCCATTTTGGTTAAAAATTGGTTTGGCACTATGGGATACTAGCCACTATTTTCTTTGGATTAATCTGTCTTGTACACTTTGTGGCATGAATTAATTTCCTGGATGCTGTCTTTGCTATATTGCCACTTTCAGGAAACCTCATTTAAATGATCCTGCAGGATTTTAACTTTCGCTTCCTTTGTACACCTCTCAATTTTCATTCATTTGCTTGTCTTCATCACAGAGCTAGGAAGAATTGGGAACAGAAGGCATTGCAGGATTTAGTTTTCGTGCATTTGGTTCATTTCATGGCTTCAACTACTAAGGCTCTGTCACTAAGATTGTCAATTAAAATTTGATATTTAATAGCTATGAGCAATAAGATGAGATATATGTGGTTATGTTTTGCTGCCTCTATGCCCATGTATTTAGCCCGTTCACACACTTCTATAAAGAACTACCTGAAACTGGGTAATTTATGAAGAAAAGAGGTTCAATTGACTCACAGGTTATGCAGGTTTAACAGAAAGCATGACTGGGAGGCCTCAGGAAACTTACAATCACAGCAGAAGGTGAAGGGGAAGCGAGGACCTTCTTCACATGGTGGCAGAAGAGAAACAGAGTGAGCAAAGGGGGAAGTGCCATACACTTTCAAGAAAACTGGATCTTATAAGACCTCACTCACTATCAAAAGAACAGCAAGGGGGAAGTCTGTCCCCATGATTCAATCACCTCCCACCATGTTCCTCCCCTGACACAGGGGGATTAAAATTCAAGATGAGATTTGGGTGAGGGCACGGAGCTAAACCATACAATTCTGCCCATGGCTCCTCCCAAATTTCATGTTTTTACACATATCAAAACAAATCATGCCTTGCAAATGGTCCCCCAAAGCCTTAACTCACTACAGCATCAACTCACAAGTCCACAGTCCAAAGTCTCATTTGAGACAAGTGCCTTCTGCCTATGAGCCTGCAAAATCAAAAGCAAGTTAGTTACTTACAACATACAATGGGGGTACAAGAATTGGGTAAATTCTCCAATGCAAAAGGGGGATTTTTGCCAAAACCGAGAGACTACATGCCCCATGCAAATCTGAAACCCAGCAGGGCTGTTTTTAAATCTTAAAGCTCCAAAATAGTCTCCTTTCACTCCATGTCTCATATCCAGGGCATATTGATGCAAGGAGTGGGCTCCCACAGTCTTGAGCAGCTCCACTTCTGTGGTTCTGCAGGGCCTAGCCCATGTGGCTGCTTTCATGAGCTGGCATTGAGTGCCTGCAGCTTTTCTGGGTGCATGATGAAAGCTACTGATGAATTTACCATTCTTGGGTCTGAAGGTTGGTGACCATCTTCTCACAACACCACTAGGCAATGACCCAGTGGGGACTCTGTGTGGGGGCTCAAACCCCGTATTTCCTCTCTGTATTACCCTAGTAGAGGTTCCCCATAAGGATTCTGCCACTGCAGCAGACTTCTGCCTAGACATCCAGGCATGTCCATATATCCTCTGAAAATTAGGTGACGTTCCCCAAACCTCAATTATTGCCTTCTGTGCACTAGCAGGCCCAACACCACATGAAAGCTGCCAATGCTTGGGGCTTACACCCTCTGAAGCTGTGACCCCAACTGTACCTTGTCACCTTCTAGCCACGGGCAGAGCTGGAGTGGCAGAGGCACAGGACACCATGTTTGTGGCTGCACAGAGTAACAAGGCTCTGCTCCTGGCCTACAAAACCATTTTTTTCCCACCTAGGCCTCCAGGCCTATAATACAAGGTGCTTACAGGTCTCTGATGTGCCCTGTAGTCATTTTCTCCATCGCCTTCATGATTGATTAACATTGAGTTCCTCTTTACTTAATCAAATTTCAGCAGTTGGCTTGAATTTCTCCCCAGATGTTTCTTTTTTTTTTTTTTTTTCTTTTCTACTACATGGTGAGGCTGCAAATTTTTCTAACTTTTATGCCCTGTTTCCCTTTTAAACATAAATTCCAATTTCAGGCCATCCTTTTTGTATGCTATTAGGAGCAGTCAGGTTACATCTTGAATGCTTTGCTGCTTAGAAATTTCCTCTGCTAAATACCCTAAATCATCTCTCTCAAGTTAAAATTTCCATAGATCTCTAGGCAGGGGCACAATGCCATCAGTCTCTTTGCTAAAGCACAGCAAGAGTGACCTTTACTCCAGTTCCCAAGAAATTCCTCATCTCCAATTGAGACCACCTCAGTCTGGACTTCATTGTAAATATCACTATTGACATTTTGGTCAAAATCATTCAACAAGTGTCTAGGAAGTTCAACACTTTCCTACATCTTCCTTTCTTCTTCTGAGCCCTCCAGACTGTTCCAACTTCTGTCTGTTACTCAGTTCCAAAGTAGCTTCCACATTTTAGGTATCTTTATAGCAGTACCCCACTCCTGGTACCAATGTTCTGTATTAGTCCATTCTCAAACTGCTGTAAAGAACTACTTGAGACTGGGTAATTTATGAAGAAAAGAGTTTTAGTTGACTCACAGTTCTTCAGGTTTAACAGGAAACATGACTTGGAGGCCTCAGGAGAGTTACAATCACGGCAGAAGGTGAAAAGGAGGCAAGAACCTTCTTCACATTTTGGTAAGAGAGAGAGCAGGCAAACAGAGAAGTCCAACACACTTTCAAACAATCAGGTCTGATGAGAATTCACTATCATGAGAATAACAAGCGGGAAGTCTGCCCCCGGTTCAGTCACCTCCCACCAAACCTCTCCCCCAACATGTGGGGATTTCAGTTCGTGACGAGATTTGGATGAGGACACAGAGCTAGGCTGTATCAGTCCATTAGACAAAATTAGAAAGCACCAGGATGGAAATCAAGGGACTTTTCCTTCCTGTTTTGTTTCATTTGCTCACTAACAAAGCTTCTTTTCTTTTTTGGATTCGGGCAAATCAGCTTTGTTTGTCCAATCTACGCTGCCACTATTGATCCGAACCTGCTCACTCCGGTCATCCCCACCTAAATCCTTCCCATCACCCTTGCCTTATCCAACATTTCTTTTGTGAATTTCCATATTGTAGGTTATCTAAGGCATATGGCTTAGCTCATTTATATGATCTGGCTACTATAAATAAGGAAATCCAATTTGCAGCAAGGATTCTCTCATTAATACATCTGGCCTTAAACACTCTCTTGTTCTTTTTCATGGATCCTGGCCAGTGACAGTACAATCTTGAAGGCTTAGAATTTTTCCTTTAATGTCATCTGCCTCCTTCATGGGGACCACATCAACAATCCCAAAGAATTCACCAGTAGGATGTATTCTTTAACATTGGGACCAATTTAAACAACATGAGCTTAAAAAAAGTATAACTTCATGTAATATTGTCTGGCTTTGATATCACTAAGAAAGACAAGCAAAATGGTCACTTATCTGGACTATGGCCTTTAATAGTATACTTCAACTTGATTTGTTTTGTAAGTGAGCAGAAAAATGGGGTAAAATACCATACATTCAAGGGTTTTTACTGCTGGGTCAGGATAAAACACTGAAACAGGTGTGTGCATATTTAATAAAAAGAAGGGAAGAAAAATAATTAGAAATACTAGATGATCCCTTGAAGTAAGCTCTCCCCACTGTAGTTCAGCAGGCACTTTTGTGTGGAGTAGGACCTCCTTCTGTCAGCTCTGATGCTTCAGGTGCATAGGCCCCTTTCCCTCCTAGCCCATCTGGAAGTTCTGTTGAAACTCCTTCATCCCCTTCTCCTTATCGTCTAGCCTCATCCTATACCCACCATGCCCTGAAGAACCTAGCCCTGCCAGTACTACTCCTAGTAGAGCCTCTTATCAACCTCCAAAGAACAATCTTTATCTGCTTTGAGAAGTGAAAAATAGGAAAGAAGGCACTGTAAGGGTACATGTTTTATTTTCTATGTCTGATTTGGCTTTATGTAAAGAAAAAATTTTCATTTATCTGAAGATCCAGAAAATCTCACAGATAAGTTTGAAAGATTAACTATGAGCTATAGTTTGACCTGGCAGGGTCTGCACATTTTGTTTTCTATTTGTTGTACAGAAGAAGAGAAACAATGAATTTGATGTTGACAGTGGGTGTTACAATGGAAAATAGTTAAACATATGTGTGTTTCTACTCAGGAAGAAATTTTCTTTTCATATTAATGTCTCATATTTTTATAGGAAAGGCTTACTTAAAACTGTAAAGCATATAACTCTGGCCTGTGAACTCTGTGCCTGAAATAACCCATGTAACCAACGTTTACCTCCTCCTCTAGTAAGTCCTGTTCAGCACAGGGGAACGTACTACCCTGGTGAAGACCGGCAAATAGACTATACTCAGATGACTCCGTATAAAGAGTTTAAATATTTATTAGGATTCGTTGATGCCTTTACCAGTTGGATTGAGACCTTTCCTACCCCATTTGTAAAAGCAATTGAGGTTTCTATACTCTAATTAAAGGAAATAATTTCTAGGTTTGGGTTGCCTGAGATCTTACACAGTTATAATGGCCCATATTTCACAGCAAAAATAACACAAAATGTATCTTCAGCTCTAGGAATCCAGGACCATCTTCATTCAGCATGAAGGTTGCAGTCTTCAGAGAAAGTAGAAAGAGCCAATCAAACTCTAAAAACGACTCAATAAACTCTTCCAAGAAACATAAGAAGCATGGATGTCTCTATTGCCTGTAGCCTTGTTGTGGGTTTGAGATGCCCCGAAAGGGAAAACTACAGCCCAGCCCTTTTGAAATAATGCAAGGAAGGTCTTTCTTAACTGCAGATTTCTAAATAGAGTGACATGGTTTGGTTGTTTTCCCACCCATATTTCATCTTGAATTGTAGTTCTCGTAATCCTCTTGTGTCACAGGAGGGATGAGGTGGAGATAATTAAATCATGGGGCCAGTTTCCCCCATCCTGTTAGTATGATAGTGAGTCAATTCTCACAAGATTAGATGGTTTTATAAGGGGCTTCCCCCTTCACTGGACACTCATTCTCTCTCCTGTTGTCCTGTGATGAATTTCCTTTCTCCATGACTGTAAGTTTCCTGAAGACTCCTCAGCCATGCAGAACTGTGAGGAAATTAAACATCTTTTCTTTATAAATTACCCAGTCTTGGGTATGTCTTTATTAGCAGTGTGAGAGTGGACCAATACAGTAAATTGGTACTGCAGAGTGGGGTGCTGCTGTAAAGATACCCCAAAATGTGGAAGCAACTTTGGAGCTGGGTAACAGGCAGAGGTTGGAAGAGTTTGGAGGGCTCAGAAGAAGAAAGAAAAATGTGGGAAAGTTTGGAACTTCCTAGAGATTTGGAGGGCTCAGAAGACAGGAAGATGTGGAAAAGTTTGGAACTTCACAGAGACTTGCTTTGCTTCCGTTTGCTAGTATTTTGTTGAGGGCCTTTGCATCTATGTTCATCAAGAATATTGGCCTGAGGTTTTCTTTCTTGTTGTGTCTCTGCCAGGTTTTGGTACCATGTTGATACTGGCCTCATAGAATGAGTTGGGCAGTAGTCCCTCCTCCTCAATTATTTTGGAATAGATTCAGTAGGAATGGTACCAGCTCTTCTTTGTACATTCGAAAGATTTAGACTGTGAATCCGTCTGGTCCTGGGCTTCTTTTGGTTGGTTGGACATTTATTACTGATTCAATTTTCGACCTCATTATTGGTCTGTTCAGGGATCAGTTTCTTCCTGGCTCAGTCTCAGGAGGGTGTATGTGTCCAGGAATTTGTCCATTTCTTCTAGATTTTCTAGTTTGTGTGCAGAGGTGTTTTAGTGGTCTCCGATGGTTACTTTTATTTCTATGGGGTCTGTGGTAGCATCCCTTTTTTCATCCCTAATTGTGTTTATTTGGGTCTTCTCTCTTCTTCATTAGTCTAGCTTGCAGTCTATCTTATTATTTTTTTAACAAAGCAACTCCTGGACTCATTGATATATTGAATGTTTTTTCTTATCTCAATATCCCTCAGTTCAAATATAACTTTAGTTATTTCTTGTCTTCTTATAACTTTAGGGTTGGTTTGCTCTTGCTTCTTTTAGTTACTTTAGTTGTGATGTTAGATATTAAATTTATAACTTTCTAACTTTTTGATTTGGGTGTTTACTGCTATAAACTTCCCTCTTAACACTGCCTTAGATGTGTCCCAGAGATTCTGGTATGTTGTATCTTTGTTCTCATTTGTTTCAAAGAACTTTGATTTTTTTCCAAATTTTCATTATTTACCCAAAAGTTATTCAGCAATAGGTCATTCAGTTTCCATGTAATTTGGTGGGTTTGAATGATTTTCTTAGTCTTGATTTCTATTTTTATTGTGCTGTGGTCTGGGAGACTGGTTGTTATGATTTTGGTTCTTTTGCATTTGCTGAATATTATTTTATGCATGACTGTGTGGTCTATTTTTGAGTTTCTGCCATGTGTCACTGAGAAGAATGTATATTCTGTTTGTTTTTGGTTTTGTTTTTCTATTGCGTGGGGAGTTCCATAAATGTCTATCAGGTCCATTAGGTTGGTCCATTATGTGACATCCTTCTTTGTCTTTTTGGATCTTTGTTGGTTTAAAATCAGTTTTGTCTGAAACTAGGATTGGAACCCTTGCTTTTATCTGTTTTCCATTTGGTTGGTAGATTTTTTCTTCATCTGTTAATTATGAGCCCAAGGGTGTCACTGGATGTGAGATGGGTCTCTTGAAGAAAGTATACTATTGGGTCATGTTTCTTTAGTCCGCTTGCCACTCTGTGCCTTTTAATTGGGACACTTAACTCATTTACATTCAAGCTTAGTATTGATATGTGTGGATTTGATCCTGTCATGTTTGTAGTTGATTATTTTACAAATTTGTATGTGTACTTTCTTTATAATGTCACTGGTCTATGTACTTATGTGTGTTTTTGTAGAGGCTGGTAATGACCTTTCCTTTCCATGTTTAGTGCTTCTTTCAGGATTTCTTGTAAGGCAGGTCTGGTGGTAATGTATTCCCTTAGTATTTGTTTGTCTGAAGAGGATCTCATCTCTCCATTGCTTATAAAGTTTAGTTTGGCCAAATATGAAATCCTTGGTTGGAATTTCTCTTCTTTAAGAATGTTGAATATGGGCTATCAAAGTCTCCTAGCTTGTAGGGTTTTGCTGTGAGGTTCACTATTAGTCTGACGGGCTTCCATTTGTAGGTGACCTGCCCCTTCTCTCTAGCTTCCTTTACCATTCTTTCTTCTGTTTTGAACTTGGAAAATCTGATCATTTTGCGTCTTGGGGATAATCTCATGAAGTATCTTGTGAGAGATCTCTGAATTTCCAGAATTTGAATGTTGGCCTCTCTGTCTAGGTTGGGGTAGTTCTCAAGGATGATATTCTGAAATATGTTTTCTAAGTCGCTTGCATTCTCCTCCTCTCTTTTGAGGATGCCAATTAGTCATAGATTTGGTCCCTTTACATAATTCTATATTTCTTGGAGGTTTTGTTTGCTCCATTTTTTAAATTTTTGTCTGACTGTCTTATTTCAGAAAGCCAGTCTTCAAGGTCTGAGGTTATTTTCTCAGCTTAGTTTAGTCTGCTATTAATACTTGGGATTGCATTATGAAACTCTTAGAATGTGTTTTCTGCTCTATCAAGTTAGTTATTTTTTTCTATAGTGTCTATTTTGTCTGTCAGCTTCTGTATTATTTTATTATGATTCTTAGCATCCTTGGATTGGGTTTCAATGTTCCTCTTAATCTTGATGTTCTTTCCTACACATATTTTGAATTCTCTTTCTGTCATTTCATCCTGCTTAAGAATGCTTGCTGGAGAACCAGTGCAGTCTTTTGGAGGAAGGAAGGCATCCTGACTTTTTGAGTTGTCAGAGTTCTTGAACGGGTTCTTTATCATGTTTGTGAACTGATGTTCCTTCAAACTTTGACATTACTGTCTTTGGATGTTTTTATTGAGTTATTTTATGACTTCACGGGTTTGATTATAAGTTGGGTTCAGTCGATTGGTTTCAGTTGACTGGCTTCACTTCTAGAAGATTTAAGGGGCACGAGGCTCAGTTCAGGAATCCTGAACTGCATGCTTTAACTCTGGGGGACTAATATCAGGCCCTGGCTTTGTTCTCTGACTCAAGATTAAGAACCTGCTACCTGGCCGGGTGTGTGGCTCATGCCTGTAATCCCAGCACTTTGGGATGCCGAGGCAGGTGGATCACCTGAGGTCAGGACTTTTAGACCAGACTGACCAACATGGTGAAACCTCGTCTCCACTAAAAATACAAAAATATGCTGGGCATGGTGGTGGGCACCTGTATTCCTAGCTACTCATGAGGCTGAGGCATGAGAATTGCTTGAACCCAGGAGGCAGGGGTTGCAGCGAGCTGAAATCATGCCACTGCACTCCAGCCTGGGCAAGAGAGTGAGACTTTATCTAAAAAAAAAAAAAAAAGGAACCTGCTACCCTACAGGGGCCAACCTGCTCCAGACCACTAGTCACAACACTCTGATGGGTAGTACTAGCCAAAGTGTTTCACAGGGTAGTGGCAGCAGGATCCATCCTTGTTTGCATATGCCAACAATGGCACCTGCAATGTAGTGGGTGCATGCTCATCAGCTGCAGCAGGGTGAGAGTGGGTGCTGGGGTGCTGGCCTGCATTTGGATATTCCCAGCATTGATGGTGGCATCATTGCTGGGCACATGGCCCCCCCCCGCCCCCCACCAGCAACTGTGCTTGTGTTTGCACCAGTGATGATGTTAGCACAAGACAGAGCTCTGGTGGGTGCAGAACCGTGTGCACCCTCTGTGTGTGGTCACGTGGGCATTGGTGGCCACTCAGGGAAGGAGCAGGTCTGCTTTTTTCTGTGTCTGGTTTTGTACTGGTAGCAATGTCAGCTCAGGGGCAGGACACTGGCAGCGGCAGGGCTGGTGGGCTTCATACCCACTAAGACTCTAATGACAATGGTGGTGTGGTGGGAGGAGGGAGTTGCTTTCTTGATGGTAGCAGTGGCATGGCATGATGCATGTACACACACATGCTGACAAAGAAGGTTAAACAAGGTTGTCCTGTGAGCACACGCCCCAGCAAAACAATGTGGGCGTTGCCTGTGGGTGAGTGGATGTAGGCAAAGTGGCACAAGGGAGGCTGCAGTGAGGAGAGGGCATAGGCTGGCTGGTGTGTGTGCCCTGGGGCCATTCTGCTAGATGTTTGTGATAGTCGGGTGTAGTCCACCAGCACAGGAGCTATTCATATGATGTGGCCACAAGGGGGTATCCTGGCTAGGCACCCAAGGTTGCACTGCAATCAGGCACCACCAGGCTGAGGCCCTATGAGAGGTCAGCAGACCACAAGGTGCCCAGGTTGTACTGGCTCCATCTCATGGGCAAGACTGCCCTGCAGAGTTGAGGTCTGACATTTCCCTAGGGTTATAGTCTCTTATGGGAGCAAGCCAAGCTTGAAGGGATGGGTATCCTTGGCCTTGCTCCACTATAGATGATCCTACACCAAACCCTCTGAGCTCTGCACCAGCTGGAGTTCTTCCCTTATGACCTCTCTGAGCAGCTCTTCCTGGCAATTCAAGTGTCCATGGTGGTTGTGGATTCCAGAGGCTCATGATGAGAGTGAGTTGCTCCTTGCCTGTTCAACTCATGCCTTCCCCAGGAGTTGTTGGGGGCCAAGAAAGAGTCCTGGTCTGGTGCAGCCCCATGCAGGGTGCCCAGCTTTCTCCCCTTTCAGCACAGTATCTGTGTCTTCCATCGTTCCACTTTCAATGCCTTCCCTCTAAAGATCTGCTAGGAGTGTGTCAGTTTTCCCAGCGTCCTGATTCTTTGGTGGCAGATGTTCTTCCTGGCTCTGTCTAGTCAGCCATCTTTCCTTCCCTTTCATAATTTGAAGTCTTTTTATGCTGAGTCATAAATTTTTAACTATTGTTCCAGTTTGTATTATTTTATTTATTATATTAAATTGTAATACATCTGGTGTGCACGCGTGTGTGTATGTGTATACAAATGTGTGTAAACATATATTTGCAAGGACTTTTAGTTACAAAATATTGGGTCGTTTTGATTTCTGCAGACTCATACCCTAGCACCCACAGGAGTTAAATGTCATTTCAAAGGCAATTCAGAGACCATATTACTACATAATGATGGTTTGTTGTCATCCATATTAATTTTTTGGTGATCTGAAAGAAATGCTTCAATCATTTTACTTTGTAATGGGTTACGTTTACTGTGTTGCAGTTTTGTTTTAGGCAACTAGTTGGAGATTTCATGTAAAAATACTACACTGTAAATTTTCCACTTGAAGTTATTGGGAAGTTTTTGATTAATGTTTCATACACAATACCTGATTTTCAGGAATGGTGTACTGCCATTAGGTATAAAGTGCCTGATCTCAACATCATACTTATAAATGCATCCAAATGTACCAATTTGTGAACACTTCATTTTTTTATTCATTATTTGAACAGTTTGTCAATACGACACATTTTGGTAGTTGTTACTTTAATAAAAAACATATAAGATTTTAAAAATAATATATAGAGATGCTCTTTTCCATCACTTTTTTTTTCCAATTTTACTATTTATCCTTACAGACAAATTGCTTCTTCAGATTAAAAAAAAAAGCCACAGTGTTTATTGTAATTGAATGAATTTGTGTGTTAAAATTTGGAAGAATTACAATGCTTACAACCTTTATTCTTCTTATAAAGCGAGTGAACTTGTATTTCTTTCAGAAAAATTTTGAAGATTTTCTGACATAGCCATCACATTTTTCTTCTTTTCTTGCTAACTTTTATGCATTGGTTTTATACACACACACACAAACACATACACTATGTAATTTCACATATATGAAATATATTCATAATTCAATACATAAGGAATGAAATGTTTCCCTTTATCTTCTGACTGCATCTCCCATTTAGGGTATTTCATGATATTTTTGAGTAATTTTTTAGAAACTGGCCTCAGTACTGAACTACTGGTATATACAAATCTAATACTTGTTCAGTTAATTATTTTACATTTTCTATTCTAGGTAAACAACCATTATCTAGCAATAATGACAATTTTTAATTTCCTTTCCAATTTTTTTGTTGGTTTGTTCCTTTTTCTGCTATAGCCTAGTGATGTGCATCATATTAACACATGCTTAATTAGAAATCACACTTACATTTATTAAATATGTACAAGTCAGAGATTTTATTTGCTAGTACTTTACAGTTTTTTGCTGTATATCCATAAGTGCGATTGTTTTACAATTTATATTTTCTCCTGTATATGTTACATTCTGGTACTGAGACATATAAATTTCATGAAATCAGTTTATTTTTTTCCATTTTCATCTATGGCCCCCAAAAAACTTCTGTGCCATAAAAAATTTGTGCTCTTTAGAACTTACAGAAATATCTATCTGGGTTTGGAAACTCCTTTGATCATTGTTTCACAACTTACCCATTTTCTTCTATGGTTTTTGATCTCAGGTATTTTGGTTCTATACTACTTAACTTTGGTGATTCCTCTCATTTAGAAAATTGCTCATTTAATTGAGTTTCTCATATTTATATTTTTAAAGCTATAAAATATGTTTATATTTTAATTTCTTGTTATATCACTTTTTACCTTTGTCTCAGTCCATTTGTGCAGCTATAACAAAATATCTGAGACTGGGTAATTTGTAAGGAAGAGATATTTATTCTCTCGCATTTCTGGAGGTTGAAAAGTTTACGATCAAGGCACTGTCGTCTGGTGTGGGCCTTCTTACATCATTTTGACATAGCAGAAGGGCAAAAAAAAAAAAAAAAAAGCAAACCCACTCCTGTAAGCCCTTTCTGTAGTGGCATTAATCCATTCATGAGGGCAGAGCCTTCATGTCCTAAACATCTCTGAAAAGGCTCCATGTCCCAACACTGCTGAGCTGGGAATCGTGTCAATATCACTAATCAGGGAAATGCAGATAAAAAACACAATGAGATACCATCTCATTCCAGTCATAATGGATATTTTTAAAACATCAGAAAATAACAGATGTTGGTGAGGTTTTGAAAAAAAGGGAATGCTTATATACCACTGGTCGGAATGTAAATTAGTTCAGCCACCGTGGAAATCAGTTTGGAGAATTCTTAAAGAACTTAGAACTGTATTCAACCTAGCAATTCTATTACTGGGTGTAATAGAATTATCCAAAAGTAACATCCAAAAGTATATAAGTCATTATATCCCCAAAGGTATATAAATCAGTCTACCAAAAATACACATGCACACATATGTTTATTGCAGCACTATTCACAAGAGTAAAAACATGCAATCAACCTAGATGCCCATCAATGTCAAACATCTGAAGAAAATTTGGTACATATATACCATGGAATACTATATAGCCTCAAAAAAGAATAAACTCATATTATTTGCAGCAACATGGATTCAGCTGGAGGCCATTATCCTAAACAAATTAACACAGAAACCAGAAGCCAAATACCACATGTTCCCACTTATAATTGGGAGCTAAGCATTGAGTAGACATGGACACAAAGAGGGGGACGATATACACCAGGGCCTACTTGAGCGTGGAGGTTGGGAAGAGGGTGAGGATAGAAAAACTACCTATTGGCTACTTTCCTCACTACCTGGGTGATGAAATCATTTGTACACCAAATCCCAATGATGCACAATTTACCCATATAGCAAATCTGCTCATGTACTCCCTGAACTTCAAATAAAAGTTGAAAAAGAAAAAAGAAATAATTTAAAATAAATGTCCTGTTTTCTTTATTATCTAATTTTTAGAAGTACCTTTCTGCTTTTAAACATATAATAAGATTACCTTTTTCTTGTCCTGTAGTATTTGTTATTGTCCACACATAATATTTGAATTTGGTTTTACTTTGTTTGGCTCGACTGTAATAACTTATTTTAAATTCACAAGAGATCTCCTTAGAATCATTGTGTGCCACTAAACAAGCATGTGTCTTGTCCTTTCACCTCCAAATATTCATTTGAACAATGTTGCCAGATCATTTCAAAGGAAATACTATATAGTATGTGTCATACACCTATCAACCACACAGCAAATTGGCATTATCATATGGTACAAGCCTGTTAGTTTAAGTAATACATGTGCACACATCCCATTCAAGTACTTTCTTATTTCTATGACAGGAAAACTTAAATTCTAGACCCTCTTGTAAAAAAGCAGCTAGAATGAGGCAACTGTACCCTAGTATGTTAGTAGAATCTCCCACTCCAATCTGCCCTTGAGAACAGGTTGATTTTGATAACATCTAATTTCTAGGTCTTATTTTGTTTTAATGTGATTCTGCTGAATTGAAGTATAATTGTCTACCTCCTATAGGAGAATGATTACACTATGATGTCCTGGAAATCGTGCAGGTAACCACATAGGTCATACAGACAAAGGCTTGGGGAAAAGCTTATCTGAATCTTGGCAAATATCTTGTAATCCTCCTGGAATTGGAGAAAATGGGAGACCTGTGGGTTACTGACACCTCTTACTTACCTGCCTCATCTGTGAAACTATCATGAGATAATTTCCCATTAACACCTGTTCCAATGAGGTGTTGGGATTTCTGTACTGTCTTCCTCTGAATGGAGCCGCAGACTATGAAACCTCTTAGCTGAAGTCTAGTATTTGCATAAAGTGTCCTAAAGCTCATGTTGCAGTCAATTGGCCCTTTTTGTTTCAATGTTCTTGTTTTGTATGAAACAAGGATCATGGGGGAACTGGCACCTTTGCCTACTCTTCCTTTTCCTATCTACATAAGTAATAAACTCTCTGAATCTAAAAATACCTTTTTATATATTTAGCAGCCAAATTAGTCAGGACTTGGCCTCAGCCTTGGCCTCGTATTGCCTATCTTTGGTAATTGCTTATCTTTGGACACCTTTACCACCGTATTTGTCAATGCCCTGAACTAAAAAATGCAATAAAATAACTCCTAATAAAATAACTCCTAATATTTCTGTAACAGAGAGATTGCTCACTATTTTCAGACCGGTATACATCTTAGATGTTTAGTCAGAGTGAAGGCAATAGGAAAAGGATCATGTGTCTCCTTATTGTCCATCAAGACATTGAGTTTGCTCTCTCACAAGTGACAGTGCTTGAGTCAGCATCTAGTGATGATTATGATTTCTATTTGAAAATAAGTGGTTTTGTAATTTGCAATAATGCCCCCAAAGATATGGTAAGAGGAGAGCTATTGGTTTTGGTGTTCAGAGTGATTACCCATTTTGCTTTTGCTTAATCTTCATGGAAAGCTGAGCCAGGGTCGTTGGGTTGTCAGATGTTATCTCTAACAAGAAACTTCACTAAGAAATGATTTTATAATAGCAATAATAATAACAGATAGGACTTTTGAGGACTGAATGTGTGCCAGAAATTGTGCTAAGAGAAGAGCTTCACATGCATTTTTTTCCTTTAGTCTTCTCAAGAGCCTAGTGTAAGGTAGTTACTGTTATTGTCCCTACGTTAAATATAAGGAATCTGAGGTTTTAGTAAGGCTACATGACATGCCTAAAGGCATACATCCAGTTAGCCAGCGTTTGATAGCACTGGCCAAGTCAATACAAAAATTCTGGTCTTTGTGAGAGTTTTATTTTTAAATAGCATTTGATACTTTGATAATTTGATTATATAAATTGATATCCATGATATTGGCTTACTATTCCAACTTTAAAATTTATACTTTTATTTGTAATTTAATAGCATCATTGTTTCCAAGACTGCTGATACGAAAATAAATCATGGACTATGATGGACTCAGAAAGGGACATGCTTCTTAGTTAGGACTTATCTGGGCAGCTAGATGGCATTCCATGGTACTGCCCCAAATTCTTCATTGATTATGAACCTTTCCAGTGGAACATCTACAAACATTGACCATGTGTTTAGAATAATCATTTGTGTGGCCTATAATATTCTTACTCAGAAAAGAAGAAAAATGTTATATTTATTGTATTGTCTTTAACAAGAGAATGCTAATGCATTTTGTTGAATTCGTGCTATAATAAAGCCTGAAACCAAAAAGATTTATGGTAAGCCTTCAATTGATAGGGAAGAGTCAATTGATGAGAGCAATCTCATTGTATTTAAATGAGGTTTTATTGTTAATACTTCTTGACTGTAGTGGAGCTGGAGGGGCATGTGTGCCAAAGAGCATGAAAGCCTGGAAGCCCCTGTTATTTGGTGGTTGCGCCAAAGATTTCTGTTGGCAGTTGTCTATTAGGCAAGTCAGTACAGAGGGCACCTCCAGGCCCAAATCTGACCAAACAGAGCCCCTGTCTTGGTCCATTTTGTACTTATATAACAGAATACCTGAGACTGGGTAATTTATGAATAACACAGATTTATTACTTACAGTTATAGAGGCTGTGAAGTCAAAGATCAAGGGGACTACATCTAGGAAAGCCAGTATGGTGCATCATTCCATGGCAGGAGGGCAAGAGAGAATTCACAAGAGCGAGAGGGGGATTGCACTTGTTTTCTAACAAACCCACTCTCTCTTGTAATAACTAACCCATCTCCATGGCAACAACATTAATCCATTCATAAAGGCAGAACCTTCATGACTTAATCACCTCTTAAAGGTCCAACCTCTTAACACTGTTACACTGAAAATTGTTTCTAAAACATGAACTTTAGGGGACACATTCAAATATGGCAGCCCCAGAAAGGAATTTTTGCTCAAACTTTCATTTTACTTTTCTCGCAGCTGTTTAAGACATTAGAGTGTTTCTGATAAATTCTCAGGCACCCACATCTATTGCTTTGAAGTTGACACTTTGATTTTGATATAAACTTCAGAGAAACTGAATTAGCACATTTATTTTCTCCCTATCAAGTTTTGTCCTTCACTTGTTCACCCTGCTGAGACAAGCAGAAAAGACTCACTATTTACAAAAGATAATAACTTGGCAGGGCCAACTTGCTCACTATCTCAAGTCTCTGAGGTGATACATTGTACTAATCTTCTCAGGGTTCATTGCCCTTTATATGAGGCTCTTGGAGAGGGATTGCTTATTCCATTGGAATGTATCTCCAAAGCATTCTTGCTATATGGTTAAGAGCAAAGAATTTGGTGTCATAGAGTTGTATGCTCTAACCTTTGCTACATCACTTATGAATGTGTACTTTGTAGCAAGTTCTTAACCTCTTAAATCCTCAGTTTTTTAATCTATCAAATGGAGATAAGTTTCTATCTAATGTAATGTTAATTGTTTATTATAGTGCTTGGTAAGCAGTGCTCAAAAATTGTTAGACATTTTTGGTTCCATATGAAATTTAAGGTATTTTTTTCTAATTCTGTGAAGAAAGTCAATGGTATCTTGATGGGGATAGCACTGAATTTATAAATTACTTTGGGCAGTATGGCCATTTTCACAATATTGATTCTTCCTATCCATGAGCATGGAATGTTTTTCCATTTGCTTGTGTCCTCTCTTATTTCCTTGAGCAGTGGTTTGTGGTTCTCCTTGAAGAGGTCCTTCACATCACTTGTAAGTTGGATTCCTAGGTATTTTATTCTCTTTGTAGCAATTGTGAATGGGAGTTCACTCATGATTTGGCTCTCTGTTTGTCTATTATTGGAGTATAGGAATGCTTGTGATTTTTACACATTGATTTTGTATCCTGAAACTTTGCTGAAGTTGCTTATCAGCTTAAGGAGTTTTGGGGCTGAAATAATGGGGTGTTCTAAATATACAATAATGTCATCTGCAAATGGAGACAATTTGACTTCCAATCTTCTTATTTGAACATGCTTTATTTCTTTCTCTTGCCTGATTGCCCTGGCCAGAACTTCCAATACTATGTTGAATAGGAGTGGTGAGAGAGGTCATCCTTGTCTTGTGTCAGTTTTCAAAGGGAATGCTTCCAGCTTTTGCATACTCGGTATGATATTAGCTCTGGGTTTGTCATAAATATAAGTAATATGGGTGTGTGTATGTATACATATATATATGTATATTTTCCGTTTTATAAATTATACTTTAAGTTCTGGGGTACATGTGCAGAATGTGCAGGTTTGTTACATAGGCATACAAGTGCCATGGTTGTTTGCTGCACCCATCAATCCGTCATCTACATTAGATATTTATCCTAATGGAATCCCTCCCCTAGTTCCCTCCCCATGACAGGCCCCAGTGTGTGACATTCCCCTCCCAGTGTCCATGTGTTCTCATTGTTCAATTCCCACGTATGAATGAGAACATGCAGTGTTTGGTTTTCTGTTCTTGTGTTAGTTTGTTGAGAATGATAGTTTCCAGCTTCATCCATGTCACTGCAAAGGGCATAAACTCATCCTTTTTTATGGCTGCATAGCATTCCATGGTGTATTTGTGAAACATTTTCCTTATCCAGTCTATCATTGATGGACATTTGCATATATTGGGTATAAATATATGTATTATGTAATATATGGGTTGGTTCCAAGAGCCCATATAGCCAAGACAATCCTAAGCAAAAAGAACAAAGCTGGAGGCATCACGCTACCTAACTTCAAACTATACTACAAGGTTACAGTAACCAAAACAGCATGGTACTGGTACCAAAACAGATATATAAACCAATGGAATATAACAGAGGTCTCAGAAATAACACCACACATCTACAACCATCTGATCTTTGACAAACCTGACAAAAACAAGCAATGGGGAAAGGATTCCTATTTAATAAATGGTATTGGGAAAACTGGCTAGCTATATGCAGAAAACTGAAACTGGACCCCTTATTTACACTTTATACAAAAATTAATTCAAGATGGATTAAAGACTTAAAAGTAAAACCTAAAACCATAAAAACCCTAGAAGAAAATGTAGGCGATATCATGCAGGACATAGGCATGTACAAAGACTTCATCACTAAAACACTAAACGCAATGGCAACAAAAGCCAAAATTGACAAATGGGATCTAATTAAACTAAAGAGCTCTGCACAGCAAAGAAACTATCATCAGAGTGAACAGGCAATCTACAGAATGGGAGAACATCTTTGCAATCTATCCATCTGACAAAGGGCTAATATCCAGAACCTACAAAGAACATAAACAAATTTTCAAGAAAAACAAACAACCACATCAAGAAGTGGGCAAAGGATATGAACAGACACTTTTCAAAAGAAGACATTTATGCAGTCAACAAACATATGAAAAAAAGCTCATCATCACTGGTCATTAGAGAAATGCAAATCAAAACCACAGCGAGATGCCGTCTCATGCCACTTAAAATGGCAATCATTAAAAATTCAGGAAACAATAGATGCTGGAGAGGATGTAGAGAAATAGGAATGATTTTACACTGTTAGTGGGAATGTAAATTAGCTCAACCATTTTGGAAGACAGTATGGCAATTCCTCAAAGATCTAGAACCGGAAATACTATTTGACCCAGCAATCCCATTACTGGGTATATACCCAAAGGATCATAAATCATTCTACTATAAAGACACATGCACATGTATGTTTATTGCGGCACTGTTCACAATAGCAAAGACTTGGAACCAACCCAAATGCCCATCAATGATAGACTGGATAAAGAAAATGTGGCACATATACACCATAGAATACTATGCAGCCATAAAAAGGATGAGTTCATGTCCATTGCAAGGATATGGATAAAGCTGGAAACCATCATTCTCAGCAAACTAACACAAGAACAGAAAACAAAACACCACATATTCTCACTCATAGTTGGGAGTTGAACATGAGAACACATAGACATGGGAAGGGGACCATCACACACCAGGGCCTGTCAGGGGGTGGGCGGCTAGGGGAGGGATAGCATTAGGAGAAATGCCTAATGTAGATGGCGGTTTGATGGGTGTGGCAAACTACCATGTTGCGTGTATACCTATGTAACAAACCTTCACGTTCTGCACATGTGTGCCAGAACTTAAAGTATAATAAATTTTAAAAATCTCTCAGACATTATTATTGTAAAGAATATCTTTCAACACACTTAAGAATACAGCATATACTCATAAAAGTGGCTTAATTAGTGTCAGTGATTCAAAATGAAGGGGAATTTGACAAAGTCTTAGGGCAGACAATTTCAAAAAACCCAAAGAGACTCTGAAATTTTCCCTAAAGGAAGTGCAGCACCACAGAGGGGAAAATCATTTCATCAGTAATAAAATTTCAGACATTGTTTCACTAAGATTATTTGAAAACTTTGGAACAGCTAGGGAATTTCAGAGTATCCCTGAGATCATGGATATCATTGTTTCTGAAAATGTGGTTTGTGACTCACCTTCATCAGACTTGCCTAGGGAACTATTAAACAAAAAAATGCAGATTCATAAGACCTTCCAACCCCAAAGCTAATGCTCTAGTAAAATCTCTGCAGGTAAGACCCAGGGATGTATATTTTCACCAAGATTTCCAGGTAGATACCGCTCTACTGAGATATGAGAACCATCAAACTGTTCAGCAGTGTACTCTGTTTACAGGAAAGGACAGTCCAAAGCCTTGGGGAAGTGATTAATTGCCTCCAAGTACAATTAATATAGCGGTAATGATAATATATTTTGCTGAGTTGTTTGCTCTAGTACAGACTGTGCTAGGAAAATAAATATGTGAAATTACAGTAAATATTCTCTTCACTTTGTACTTTGAAGTGTCCCATACTCATGAGAATAATTCCTTTTCAGTTATAAGCCTAGAGATAGCAGTCCTAATATAACCTTTCATACCACTGAAAACTGTGCCCGGCTGTTCTCCCTCCAACACCATCTTAGAGGATGTTTAGTCATCCTCTATTTCTGTTTATAATCTCTCCAGTTATTTGGACTATATTTCTACCCCGTGCCTCCTTCTAAAGGTCTTTTGACCTTCTCTTGTTGGGTCACAGGTTAGGCAGCAATACAGACCCACCACTATGTGTAGGACACTCTGAAGGCTTTATTTCTTCTTTTTCAATCATTGCCACCATAAACAACACTGCTGGCCAACACCACTCTATATTTCAGGTGTAGTTCCATTTCTTTCTTAATTTTGTTCACAAAAGCAACCACAAGAATGATAACCAACAGTACAAAAATCAAATAGAGACCTGAAACTCTACCATGGCATATATCTGGTTCCTTTCAGTTCTGTCCCTGCTTATCTTAGAAAGATGAGAAATAACAGTCTCTGGAGTTACTCAGGAAGGTGTTTGGGTTAAGACCAGTATCCTAATTATTAACAAAGAATTGCTGGGTAATACGCCTTAATTTTCTATTCATAGCTGAAGCATACTTAGGCCAATAATTCTAAAGATACTATACTACTACTGCTATTATCAATATTTGTATTATTGCTACTACTACAACTACTACTTCCGTTATTAATACCACCACAAGTGCTATGACTGGTTAACACTTATTGATTGCTTTCATTATGCTGATGCTGTTTCAAATGCTTTACCTATAGTTTAGCATTTAATAGTAACAACAAAACTATGCATTAGGGTCTATAATTTCCACTACTTTTTTCTAAAGATGAGGAAATTGAAGTATAGGGGACTTAAATTACTTGTCAAAATTCATACAGCTTGTAAGTGGTAGAACAGGATTTAGAATCCAGGCAGTCAGCCTGGATTTCTATTCTCAATCAACGCAATCTTCCATTGAGGTGGAAATTTTTTTCTCCTGTAAGTAGTCCTGGTCCATGTGTATGTACTTTTAGGTAATAATTACAGTTCTAGATACCTTTTGTTTATATCCTCCCTGAAGCACTAGGAAAGTATCTGTCATTAATTTCATTGCTTGTTTAGGAAGTTCTCGACTATACACTTTATTTGTTGAGGAAAATAGAGTAGGGGATATTACCAGCATTTTTCTATTTCAACAACTGAGGCTTGAATAAAACAACCCAAAGTGAGTATTGACAAGACTAGAACTAGATTAGAAACAGACTAGAACCAGACTAGAAGTCAAGCCTTCCGTATTCCATTGCCAGACTAAAGGTTAGAAGAGGGAAAGAAGCAATAGGATTTACTGTAGGAACTATGAGGTTCAAGCCAGGGGAGTATTTTCTGTGTAGTCATTCAGCAGACACAAAACACGATAATGCAAATTTAGGTTGCAAAACCAATTAACTTTTTGCCATCTATTGTGAACTAGTAATTGTATCTATCATGTAAAGATAAAGATTTAAAGATTTTTACAACCTTTAAAGACGCAATTCATAAAACATTGATCTGTGCCATAACAGCCCAAACCTATTGCTTTGTATTGAGCATTGTTTTTGTTTAGCCAAATTATAACTTGTGTTGTGGCCAAGTCAATTAATCAACATACAACTTATTGGGAAGAAAGGACAAAAAGGTGAGGAGATGAGTTGGAAATAAAAATCTATGTTTATTTTCAAAACAAAATGAAAATTATGGAAACAGCCAGGTTTGGGAGCCTATAAATGTCTTCTGAAAATTTTATTTTGTAGAGAACAAAATTGAATTTAACCAGTAGAAGTAACTTTTTTGTATGAAGATGTGGGCTTCAAATCAATATGGTTTACTTCAGTGTATTATTATTTGAATGAGTGGCAGAAAGAAAAGTAAAAATGAATAAATTGTAAACTACAAATATCACAGAATATTTGATATTCTGAATATGAGAACATGACTAAGCATATCACAGATTCACTGTTTGGCATTAGCCTAGGGAAATAATGCAATCTAATATTTTAATGACATACCAATACCATGTAGAAATAACATGTTGTTTTGAAGGTGGACTGGGAGAGGGTGGAGTGGAAGAATTAAGAATTTTTTTTTCATTTATGGTATGTGTGATGAAAGATATTTATAATTCATCGTCCAAGGGAATCAGTCAAAAGCCTATGTATCCAGCTAATTCAATAGTTCTATATTTAGGATATATTTAGAATCCCAGGTACAACACTGCAGAAGTTGAATTTGTACAACATTTTCAGAAACATTTAGCTGACATAATAAACCACTTGACTAATAATCATAGAACTTAAGCAGAATTTTCAAGATCCAAGGCTAAATCTGCCATAATAATAGAGAGACAGTTGAGAAATGTAATCATGACTATGATTGGGTGGTATAAATAAGAATAAATATAGAACTATTGAATGAAATACATGAAAATGGAATTGGACATTCTTTTAATATTTTAGAATTATTGTTTAAATTACTGCAGCTTATTATACTAGGTTATATAATGTTTACCTAAAATTCATGTTCGCCTGGAACCTGTGCATGTGACCTTATTTAGAAAGAGTCTTTGCAGATATAATCGAATTAATATGAGGCCTTGATGCATTAGCATGGGCCCTAATCTGACACTTGGTGTCCTTATAAGAAAAAGGAAGTTTGGACACAAACACACAGAAGATGGCCATATTAAGAAGGCTGCAGAGATTGCAACTATGATGCCATACGTCAAGGAATGCCAAGATTACCAGCAAATAGCAGAAGCTAGAAAAGGCAAGGAAGAATTCTTCCGTAGAGACTTCAGAGGGAACATGGCCATGCTGACACCTTTATTTTGAACTTGTAGCCTCCAGAACTGTGAGAGAATGTATTTCTCTTGTTTTAAGCCCCTACATTTGCTGTGATGGGCCTAGAAAATTAATATAGTTATGTTCCTTGTATTATGTTTACAAGATGATGTCAAAGTGCTAGAGGATTAATTTAACTTTTTAAGGCAGAGTTCCTGCAAGGGAAAACTCTTTAGAAATTTGATTCCAATGATGGCAAATGGAGACAAGAACTAAAGAAATGAATGTATTCTCTAGGATGCTGCATGAAGGGTGTGGCAAGACCACATAGGAGAGAGAAGCATAGGCCAATAAAAATATTCTCTGGGAGGCTAATTCCCCAAATTATCTGAGGTCTGCAACAAATCCTAGGAATATCCATAAGAACTTTTAAAGGTATGGTGACCAACCATCTCAGTTGTCCCAAGACTGAGAGGTTTCCCATAACATGAGACTTTCAGTGTTAAAACTGAGATAGTTTGGGGCAAACTGGGATGAGTTGATAATTCCATTAAAGCTATGTACAGAATAATAAGGTGGCTAAGAAAGATATTTGCTTGCCGTTTGAGGTAGATCAGGTAATGTTTATAGATAATGGAGGGAAATTAGTTATTTAACTCTTGACTCTTATGTTCTCTGTCAAGTAGAATTATTTTCACATAGAAAAGGAGAAAACTAAGATGGCTACAAGGAATTTGAACTTGGTGCAGAACTAGAGAGCACATAACTTAGAAAACTGGTCCACATTTTCTTCGTTCAGTATCCAATTCACTGGGCAACATATAACTTTAAGTCCCACGAAATCACAGTAAGTGGTGTTTCTCACTGTCCACTTGGGATCCTGAAACCAAAGGGGATGAATGTCAATGATGAAACCCATCATTGACATTGTCTCTCCCCCTTTCTCCTCAAGTTACCCTGCAGAAACTCTGTAGCCCCACTAATTTGCAATGCTCCTGTCCTCCCAGGTTCCATGACTGCCAAGATGCTCAGCTCTAGAAAAGCCTAATTATTAATTATTTATTCTTTCTATCCTTCTATATACAACCACCTTCTTTCTACTCTACATTTTTCCCCTGATTAGAGCTTCCACGTGCATAGCGGTTTTGTTTTGTTTTTTTTTTTTTGAGATGAAGTCTCGCTCTGTCGCCCAGGCTGGAGTGTAGTGGCGCGATCTCGGCTCACTGCAAGCTCTGCCTCCCGGGTTCACGCCATTCTCCTGCCTCAGCCTCCCTAGTAGCCGGGACTACAGGCGCCCGCCCCCGCGCCCGGCTAGTTTTTTGTATTTTTTAGTAGAGACGGGGTTTCACCGTGTTAGCCAGGATGGTCTCGATCTCCTGACCTCGTGATCTGCCCGTCTCGACCTCCAAAGTACTGGGATTACAGGCTTGAGCCACCGCGCCCGGCCAGCATAGTGGTTTTTGAATCTGAGTTTCTTCTTTCCTTTAAAACTGGCTGAAAACTCACCTCTTCCAAGAAGTTTTTCTTAATTGAGCTCACTATACTCTAATAACTCATTATTTCATGTCCCTAATTCCTAGATACCGTACTCAACAATTATATTAATTGTAACTACAATTACAATAACCACTGTGTGTCTTGTCTATGACCCACATGATGTCTACTGATATAGGCTGTCCAAGATCATGTATCTGAAAAGAAAACAATTTATGGATTGTTAGAATGATCATCTCTGCTTATTTGTGGTCCACCTTGCACATACTCTTGATTACTTCTTCTAAAGAGAATAGATAGGATGTATCATATCCATCAGGGTGCAGCAAGGATGAGGATCCAGCATCTTGTGGTCTTGTTGATGACTGGCTAATTCATGGGGGTTAACATGATTAGAACTTACATACCTGAGACTACTTTGCCATACGGGGAATGATCCTAGGACCGTTTAACATGACTGACTTTCCAGCCTCCAGGCTCAAATGAATAACATCTTCAGGGCATTGCCAGATATGACATTGCTTAATAATCCTGAAGGCAACCATAACTATCTACTTTTTATTAGCATTGCCATATTGAAGCCTTAATTAATCTCCTGTGTACGCAATGTTTTTTATTAACATGTTTAATAGAATTAAATGCTTTAGTAACTCCCTTTTATAAATTGGGTGATAGAACATTATAGATGGGCTAAAAGCATCTCAATTGTTAACAAAAATAGTGACCCTGACATTGATCCTGAGCCAAATTCTAGAATACTTTATTAAAAGCATAGTGAGCCACTAGATGCAATTGTCACTGGTGTCTATCTGACTTGAGCCTACTAAAAATAAGTGATACCAAACTAATACCTTTTTTGACAAGATAACTAGTTACCTTGTCTACTAAAGTTAACTAGACTGATGTATCAGGGGAATTCATTAAAGAAGTGAATCCAAACTGTATCAGTGAGATTTGATTTGATATTTGATTTGGTAGGTAATGAGATAAATGTGGACAAATGGAGAAATGTGGCTAGTTGTTAGTACAATTGGGAGAATTGTTAACTGCTGAAGTGGCCCCAACCAAAGAGGCTGATTAATATATTGCTATTCTGAAGAAAAATTTTTAGTGAGGAATCCGTCCTCAGCCTGATACTCCCAACAATTTGTTAAATTCTTGTGTTTTATGAATCACATAATCATATAATCTCTAAGTGTGAAGGAATTGGGAAGAATAGTAAATATATTGAAGGATATAATGAGGTTTGATGAGATCTGAATATGCTAGAGTGATGGCCAATGCTAACAAGATATAATTAAATGTGGATAAATGCCAGAATTTACTTATGTCCAGAAAGCCAACTGCATATGTATCAGTTTGAGAATACAACCTCTATAAGTAAAAGACGTAAACATTTTCACTGATCATTATCAATCAGTTCTGTAATGTATCTGCTAAGAAAGCTAATGTAACCCTAAGTTATATTAACAAAAATTTAGTGTCTGGATGGAAGGATGTGATAGGTCCATAGTCTCATTAGTTTCTTGTGCTTCACAGAGTGCACCCGGAGTATCGTGTTAAATTCTGGGTCCTTCCCTCTAAGTGAGTATTTCCTTCTAAATTTATACCTTAAGGCAACAATTTCTATTCCATCTGGAAATTAATAATTCCCAAATGTGTATCAGCAGCCACAATTTTTCTCTAGTTCTCACATCTGTATTTCTCCATTTCCAACTGCTTACTAGTTGTCTCTAGTTTGTTGTGCACTTGACATCTCAAATTCAAGAAATCAAAAATTAAAATTATCATCTCCACTGCTTATGCTACCATCTATTACCACATCAATGCTCACACAATGACATCCATTTTTCCATGAATATATTTATTATCTGGGAGTAAAATAAAATTTTACTCCCAGATAATAAATAAAATTTTATTTATACGTCCTTTAACCTGAAACCTGGGAACCAGACTTGATTCCTTTAACTTACCCCAGACAACCGATATTTATCACTACATTTTGCCATTTCTACTCTTGAATCTTTCTTCAACCCCCCTATTCTCTTCATCTCCACTTAACACTGCCTGAATTGGACACTTTAGTATATTATTTCTCATTCAGATTAACTATAGTTTCCCTCATGCGTCCCTCATGCTTTTGCATTTGCTGGTATTTACACCTAAAATAAATATAATATTGGACATTGGGCTATGTGTTAGAGATAAAAACTCATTTTAGCCCTTAATTCTCTCATACTTTTATGGAAGAAAAAGCCATGTAAATTATTATAATACATATGATGTAAAGATGGAGATTTTTATGAAGGTTCAGAGGAGAAGACTACAGTAAGTCAGTAGGAAATCTACATACAGGGTAGAAAATTGTCTTGGAGGAAGTGAGACCTGAACTCGGAGTAAATAAGTATTAACCAATAATTTCTGATAGAGAGTATACAGCATGAGCAAAGTTATGAAGGTAATGAACAGAAAAGTATATGTAGGAAGCACAAAGCGTTTGATACTGATATACGGCAGAGTGAGAGATAGAAAGCTGACATTAGCTAAGACTGCAGAGGGAGGCAGGAGCTATCTTACAAGGTTCATGGTAAGAAACTTGGACATTATTCTGTGAGCATCAGAGAGCCATGAAATAATTTTAGTAACAAACATGAAATTATCTGATTATCATTTCTTAAAAAATTTAGTGGTCTTTGATAATGGTGTTTTATATTTTAGCATTATTTTTAACAGCTTTAGTGAGGTATAATTCACAGACTACATAGTTTACCCTTTTAAAGTATACAGTTCAATGGTTTTTAGTATGTTCACAGGTATGTGCAACCATCATTATAGTCAATTTTAGAACAGTTTAGTTACCTCAAAAATAAACCCCTTCATTTTTTAAGAGTGTTTAGGCTAGAACTTTATTCTCCTTTACAGGTAAATATGGTTTCTTTGGGCAGAAATTAGGAGCTATTTTATGGCCTGTTAATGCCTCTAGGCTAAATACTTGAGTCATGGTTCTGGAGCTAGGTGTTGGAACAATGGCAAGCTTCTTTCTGAGTGACATCCCTGCTCTAGCTGTTGAGAGCACTCAGTAGAGAGGATGGACAGCAGACTGAGATAACCTCAACTTGCTAGCATGGGATTGCCACATCACAAGCAAGACCAAGAAAGGTAAGGGCCCTAGTATTCTCAGAGTACTAATCAAAGTATAGCCCATTTCCCATGAGTGGGACAGGCAGAAGGGAACCCCAACTTCTTAATCACACTTGTCTAGGACTTATCCTCACTATCAGGTAGCAAGGGACAGGATGAAAAATGCTAATACCTTGTTGTCCCTAAAAATAAGGCCTCTGTCTGGGCATTGTGGGGACAGGGAGTCCAGTGTTCTTAGCTGAAGCAATCTGAGTAAAGTTTCCGTCTTGCTAGGCTGGGTTTGGAGAAGAAGTGGTATTGGGTCAAATATCACAGTCTCTGGCCTTTATTTCTGAATTTTCATATATATTCTGGGACAGATTTTTCTTCATTTGCTATTTGCCTTTAGAAACATTTTCAGAGATGTTAAATGTTTCTGATTGTTTTTAGTTTTCTCCAGTTTCACTGGGGACTGTATCAGTGGAACTCCTAATGCCGTTGTGTCAGAAGTCAAGTTCCCTGATTGTATTTGATATAGATCATTTTGGTAACTGTGAGAAGAGTTGATGAGTGATGAAAATAACTAGAGTCAGGGAAGTGAGTTAAGGCATGGCTGTGTAAGTCCAAGGTATAGATGATGAGATCCTGAACTTAGGGCAATTATATAAGACAGATTTGAAAGAGAGAAAGAGGCAAATAAATATGTAGGATTTGGTGCCATATGTATAGAAAAATAAAGCAAAGTCAGAAATGCCCACACATTTCTAATGTAGGTGATTCTGTAGGTAGAGTTAGTTCCGTGTCAGTAATGAACATGGGATAAGGACTTTGGTGTGGACATATTGAGTTTAAGGTGATTGTGGACCATCTAGGTAAAAATGTCAAGTAAGCATTTTACACATACATATAAAGCCCAGTCTGGGATGGAGATATATGTTCCAAAGTTATCAACATTTAACATGGTAGTAAATATCACAAAAAAAGTAAGTGAAATTGCTAAAGTAAATAAAATTTCTCATTTTCTCATAAAATGAGAAAAGTAGTGTATATGGGACAGAGCTGTCCAGAACAACAGTGAAGGAAAAGAGGCAGAACCAGAAGGAGCCCATGAAAGAGAAAAAGAATGGTTAGAGCAGAGTATGATGTAATAGAAACCTAGTGCTTCAAGAAGGAAGTAATCAACTTGTCTGATGTAGCAGAGAGGTCACACAGCATAAGGATGTTAAAATACCAATTGAATTTAGCAATCTCTGCTGTCTATCCCCTTGTTCAAATGAAAAATTCCCATGGAACATTTAAAACACTTCTCAGTCGTAACACACTAATCCTTCTCTGAACATTTTCCCTCACTCCCTCTCCCTTGTGTCTTCTAGGTAGATTTACATTCTCCTTCCTTTATGTTCCTTAATGATCTCGTTCATAATTTTATTATAGCAGTTGTTACAAAGCTTTGTATGTGTTTGTCCTCTTACATAACCTCCCCCATTAGACTAAAAGTGTACTGAGAGGTGGAAAATTTTATACTCTTCACTACAGTGTCATTTCACCAAGCACAGTGCCTAATACACAGAAGGTACAAAATAAGTATTTGCTAGTGTATGAGATGACTTGACGTAATAGTTTATAGAAGACAGTTGAAGGAACTGAAAATATTTATTGAAGAGCAAAACTTATACCAAGATTTGACCACTATAGTCAGAAATTTGAAGCGTTGACACATGGAAAAGTGATTTATCTTTTTCTTAGTGGCCTCCAAGACTAAGACAAATATGAGAAATCATCACAAAAAGAGAATTTGTTTAATTCAACAAATAATTACTAAATTATCAGTGCAAGCATCAGTTGCTCTGTGTTTAAGAAAGTGGCAATTTCCTGACATTGAAAGTGTCTAGTAATAAGATAGATGACTACTTATGGGGCATATTGCACAGGGCATTTGCAATTGAATTTGAGGAACTCAAAACATTTCTAATGCAACCTGGCTATTTTTATTATCATGTTTTATCATTCCGTGTAATATCAGTTGTGGACATGCATCAAGATCAATGGACAATAGTTTTGGTTTCATAGTCTCTGAAAAATATGAAAATATAATCAGGGTGCTGAAAATTAGCAAATGAGAATCAGGATGTTTAGTCAAATTTGAATTTTAGGAAAAAAAGAACAGTATTTTAGTATACCTATATCTTATGTAATGTTTGGAATAAACTTAGGAAAAGAAAAAAAAAAAGTTGTTGGCCTGGCGCGGTGGCTCACGCCTGTAATCCCAGCACTTTGGGAGGCTGAGGTGGGCTGATCACAAGGTCAGGAGATCAAGACCATCCTGGCCAACATGGTGAAACCCCATCTCTACTAAAAGTACAAAAATTTGCTGAGAGTGGTGGTGTGTTCCTGTAGTCCCAGCTACTCAGGAGGCTAAGGCAGGAGAATCGCTTGAATCTGGGAGCTGGAGGTTGCAATGAGCCAAGATCGCACCACTGTACTCCAGACTGGCAACAGAGTGAGACTCAGTCTAAAAAAAGAAAGAAAAAAAAAAGTTGTTTATCTGAAATTTAAAGTTAATTATCTTCAACTTTATGTGGTAACACCATTTATTATGTCATGCACAAAATATTCAGCTGTATGTATACTATCAATGTATACTATCAATGAGTATATAAAATACAGGTTGGATTTTTTGTAATTTTATAATTTTTGTGAGTACATTGTCAGTGTACATATTTATGGGGCATATGAGATATTTTGGTACAGTAATGCAATGTGTAATAATCTCATCATGGAAAATTGGGTATCCATTCCCTCAAGCACATATCCTTTCTGTTACAAACAATCCAATTGTATTCTTTTAGTTATGTTAAATGTACAATTAAAACATTGTTGACTATAGTCCCCCTGTTATGCTGTTACATACTAGATCTTATTCATTCTTTCAATTTTGTACACATTAACTATCCCCTCCTCCCCAGTGACCCCTCACTATCCTTCCCAGCCACTGGTAAACATTCTTCTATTCTCTATTTCCATGAGTTCAATTGTTTTGATTTTTAGATCTCACAAATGAGTGATAACATGTGATGTTTGTCTGTCTGTGCCTGGCTCATTTCACTTAACATAATGACTTCCAGTTCCATCCATGTTGTTGCAAATGACTAGGTCTCATTCTTTTTGATGGCTGAATAATACTCCATTGTGTATAAGTACTGCATTTTCTTTACCCACTTATCTGTTGATGGACACTCAGGTTGCATCCAAATCTTGTGTATTGTGAATAGTGCTGTAACAAATATGGAAGTGCAGGTATCTCTTCAATACCCCGATTTCCTTTCTTTGGGGTATGTACCCAGCACTTTGATTGCTGGATCATATAGTAGCTGTATTTATAGCTTTTTGAGAAGCCTCTAAACTGTTCTCCATAGTAGTCATACTAATTTACATTTCCATCAACACCATATGAGCCTTCCTTTTTCTCCATAACATCACAAGCATTTGTTATTACCTGACTTTTGGTTATAAGCCATTTTAACTGGGTGAAACGATGTCTCATTGCAGGTTGGATTTGCATTTCTCTGATGATCACCTTTTCATAAGCCTGTTTGCCATTTGTATATCTTCTTTTGAGAAATGTCTATTTAAATATTTTGTCCATCTTAAATCAGATTATTAGAATTTTTCCCATAGCGTTAGTTGAGGGCTTTATATATTCTAGTTATTCATCCTAGTCACATGGGTAGTTTGCAAATATTTTCTCCCGTTCTGTGGATTGTCTCTTCATTTTGTTGATCGTTTTCTTTAGTGTGCAGAGGATTTTTATAATAACTTCATGTGATCCCATTTATCCATTTTTTGCATTGGTTGCCTGTTCTTGTGGGGTATTGCTTAAGAAATCTTTTGCCCTGACCAATATCCTGGAGATTTTCTCCAATGACATCCTGTAGAAGTTTTGTAATTTAAAGTCTTAGATTTAAGGCTTTAATCCATTTTGATTTGATTTCTGTATACAGCAACAGATAAGGATTCTTCCGCTTATAAATATTCAGCTTCCCCAGCACCATTTACTGAAGCGACTCTTTTCCCCAGTGTAAGTTCTTGGCGCCCTTATCAAAAATTACTTCTCTGTAGGTGTGTAAATTTTTTTCTGAGTTCTCTGTTCTGTTCCATTGGTCTATGTGTCTGTTTTTTGTTTTGTTTTGTTTTGTTTTTTCAGTGTCATGCTGTTTTGGTTACTATACCTCTTTCATATAATTTGAAGTCAGGAAAGCTGGAATCTTGGGGCAAACTAGGTACATAAGTACCTTTAGACACAAAATTAAGGGCATGTGTGGTAGTCAAGTATAACTGGAAAACAATTTAGGAACCCCAAACTTGTGACTAAAATCCAGACTGGGATGGTAGCTTACTCCTAAGCCACAGTGATGATTGTGGCTTAGATTACAGCTAAACTCTCTGTCTCAGTCAGGAGCTGGGGCATATATTTGCCTAATGGAAGCACCAATAAAACTCAGCTTTAAGGAACTGAGGAAAGCAAAGGCATCATTATAGTGTAAAAAGCCCTGCTTTACTCAGCCTAGTGCAAATCCTTTTCACACAGAAAGGAGACCTAAAGTAGTGTCAACCTTGGGAGAGGGGAGAGTTTCCTGCATTTCTTTTGCCTGGAAGCCATTTTTCTGTATTTTTAATTCAGTTTGCATTATCTTCCTTTGTATCTAGGCATTCCCATTTGATAATTACTATATCTTTTAGGTCATTGTAGTACATTTCAATAAATGACTTAGAATTTGTTCAATTGAACATTTTGTGGCCTGAAAGACTGAACATTCATTTTAAAAATGAATATCACTGAGAAACTACAGGGAAGCACAAACTCCTTTGTCTGATTGAAATCACTCCCCTACAGCACAATGTGGCCATCTAGCTTTCACCAGACAGAAACAGCTGTTGAAAGACCATTGTAGCTTTCTTTTATTTTGAATCACTAAGGACATTTCAGGAAGAGATTTTGAATTATGTATTAGAACATTCATTGGTATCAATCTATATCTGAACCCTCTGTGCTTCCTCCTTAAGCATTAGCACCTCTGTAGGTACTGAGAGGACTTTCCACCAGTGGCAAATAAGCAGAAGGCATGAGTCTGCAGCATTTGCTTTTCTATGTTTGGATAAGCAGTGAAAATAAAAATAAAAATGCATATATGACCTAACTCATCATGTACCTTTTTATAGTTTGAATGCTACAGCACAAAGAGAATCTGAAATCAGCACAGTTCCAAAACCCATAGGGATTCTGTGTTGTCACTTGTTCAGCAATCAGTTAATGGGCAGACCTCGCACAATAACTTGCTCGCTAAGGAAATTTTCACTTCTCACACAGCACCAGGCCCTGTAAGTTGAGAGACAAAAGTGAGATGATCTCTGTAACTAAAGACTTGAACTGCTTTCCTTCTTTGGAAACTTTTCTAAATTCTCATAGTTTGTCTTATTTGATAGTTGCCTTGAGAGGTGACATTGTTGATAGGCAATTTGGTCAGTCATCAATAAAGGAACATAGCAGCCATCTCAGTCTCCTTCTGCAGAGCTCTCTTGACAGATGCAGAAATCATCTGCATTGTGGAAGTTATCAGTCAGCTGGATGTTCTTGGGGGACAGGAAATAAGAAGTCATACTAATGGGTGAATCAAGAAAGACCTCTTCAAAGATCATTCATGGCCTATGGGCAGCCAAGGAAAACCACTGGATACAATGACCTAAAATCTCTGCAAACATAAATCTGAAGGATTGTGTCGATTGTTTTGCAAAAAAGTGCCACTGCTTTATTAAAACATAGATGCTCCAGATTGAAATTACTCCTGAAATCACCTGTACCTTAGAGATAAAACTCTGATCAGATCACAGGACTCACCTCCCAGGGGACAGTGTTGGAATTCCTATTTGAAATGTATATTTGAGTGGAATTTTAATTGTGCTATAGTTCCGAGTTTGAATTCAGACAATCTATATTGAAATCCTAGTGCACAGTTTACTAGTTTAGCAGCAGCAGTGCTTTTATCTCTGCCTCCCACTGCCCATAATTCCTATTAGCCACCAATTAAAGTTACACCCATAATCAAAGACAATGTGTTACTCTGCCAGTAAAACTTCAAGACAAATCCCTTTATTCTTTCTTTTGTTTACTCCTAAATTTATTTTTTGCAGAGATTCTGGAGTTACTTTGTGAAATTGGTTAAGGTATTTAAACTTTTATTTAGAAAAAACATATGATTTACTAACTTATGTTTCAATATTGGGAGGTTAAATTAAATATAATATATGTAAAGAACATACCATAATGTTTGAGATATATTCTCCACTCAAATGGTAACTTATCCTCTTCTCAAATTTATATTACTAATATTATTAACAGCAATAAATAAAACAATAGTCTTTATTTTTATTATTTGTTGTGTTTAGCTTGCCTCAAGTGTCATCCTCCTCCGTGATTCTAAGTTACTTCTTAATGCTTCCGTTTTTGATTCCGAGGATATTTCTACCACATAGGGGACATCCACACCTGAAAGTATCTGAGCAATTAAGACTTATTGTATGCACATTTTTAACATTTCATATTAAGGATTCACTATTTGCATTACAACCTCAAATATCTATTTATCCCTACAATGTACAAGGCTCTGGGCCAAGCAGTGTTATATTTAGACCACATTTGATTTATTTAATGACATTAATACTGAAAGGACTGAGGGAGATTAGGGTCAGGGAACTAGATGTCTCCCTTGTATTAGAGTAGGATCTGATGAGGCAAACTCAAATGTAGGTCCTGCAAAGAAGTCCAATTCAACAAACAAAGCATGATATTCAGATCACAGGCAATTACTTTACTACCACAGTCAACATCAAGGATTTATCAGGAAGTAATGAAGTAGGTGGGACAAAGACAGCAATAAGCAACTCCAAATTGGAAGAGGCAACAATTGAGGCAGATTATTGGAATAAGGGATGTCTGCTACATAACTATGTAAAAGATTGTGTCTGGTTACATGACACCAGTCACTAGCTTAGAATATACTATCAAGAGCTAGTCTTTGATGTTGAGAATACAGAATGGTAGAAGATACATGGATTCTGGAGCCACATGAATATGATTAAACCTCCAAATCTATCAGTTATTCACTGGATGACTTTAGACACGTTATATAATCTCTCTGAGCTTCAAGTTCCATATGTCTAAAATAAAAGTAATATAATTAATATTTCAGAGATATAGTGAGAATTACGGCAGCTAGGCTGTGTCTGGAATTTATTGAGAACACTCTCCTATTATTAATGTTTAATAAAGACGTGAACAGAAATTAGCAGCTCCAGCTTTGAGCTTTAGTTTTGAAGGTTTTTAGTCCATGTGCAGGAAATTGGCAATGGAAAAGCAGAGTTCAGTCATAGAGGAACTATGATCCTAAACTCTAATAAGGCAGGGAACTGTACTTTGGCACATGAAACAAATGTAAATAGGAATTCAACAACAATAACAAAGGACTCAAGATGGCCACTTTGCTCTAAAAGCAAGTTAGAAACTCAGTAACCAAAAATAGAGCACAAGGCAAGGATGGGATTATGAGAAAGAGTAACTCAATACTGTGTCTTGTGGCACAAAGTAAAGTTCCTAAAATTCTTGCTGATATAATAGATATAATTTGTTCTAGAAACAAGGCTGAGCTTATAGATGTGTGTGTGTGTGTGTGTGTGTATGAGTGGCTATAGATAAGTGGATTGGAGATATTCAGAACCTGGGAACTAGAGAACAACAAATGTCAATGTATAAGTTTTATATGCTAGGTCAGTGCTATCAAATAGAACTTCCAGCAATTATGAAAATTTTCTATATCTGCAATATTCAACATGTTAGCCACTACCCACATGTGGCTATTGAACACTTGAAATGTAATTAGCACAACTGAGGACTTATTTTAAATTATATTTTATTTGTGCTATTTGGGGTTTACTCACCTTCCTAGATGTATACATTAATATTTTCATGAAATTTAAGACATTTTCAGCCATAATTTTTTGAAATATTCTTTCTGCTTTCTTCTTTTCCTTTTCTACTTTCGGAAATCCTACTGTGTGTATCTTAGTAATTTTGTGTTGTTCTGCAGGTCTCTGAGGCGCTATTTATTTTTCCTCATTATTTTTTCTAATTTTTATATTGCATAACTTCTACTTATTTTCAAGTTCACTGATTCTGTTTGCTCAAAAATGCTGTTGACTATTTCAAGTCAAATTTTTAATTCAGTTATTATATGTTTCAACGCCAGAATTTCTACCTGGTATTTCTTTTAAAAATAATTTATTTCTCTTTGTTAATATTTTCTATGCAGAGAGACATTGGTTTTATACTTTCATTTAGTTTTTTAGACATTACTTCCTCTAATTACCGTATTTTGACCATATTTAAAATAACTGATTTAAAATCTCTGTCTAGTAAGTCCAATGTCTGGGCTCCCTAGGGGACAGTTTTTATTTACTATTTTATTTACTGTGTATGAACAATGCTTTCTTATTTTTCTGAGTGTTTTATATATTTTGAGTTAAAATTGAAAATGTTAAGTAATATAATGTGGTAACTCTGGAAATCATGTTCCTCCCAGCCCCCACCATGGTCTGCTGTTGTTTGTTTGCTTAGTGGTATTTCTGAACTAATTCTGTAAAGTCTGTAGTTTTGGTCATGTGTGGCTGCTAAAGCCTCTGCTTGACTAAGTTAGTGATAAGCTAATAACTCATTAATTTAAATTCAGATAAATTTAAAATCTAAACAAACACATGTGACTATTAAACAATGCAGCTTTAGGTTTTCATAATTATTTGGACAATATTTACAGATATGAAAAACTAACAAATAATTTTTCTGTATAAAATAGTTGTCAACTTAGTGTTATCTCACATGATGGAAAAAAAAAAAAAGCTTTCATAGTAAACTAATGAAAGACAGATATTTTCCAAAGTGATAGCCTATAGAGATTTTTAGGATTTACAGTGAAGAAGAGGAATAAAGATTCTAAGTGGTCAGGCAAATTATGTGAAGAGAGAAAGCTACAATGGAAGACATGTTGCAGAGACCATGATCAGATTAATTTTCCTTGAATAAAGAGATCACAAAGGTGATTGATCAGTGACAACCGTGGAAATTTATGTTGAGAATAGAACATGGAAAGCCTTGTATATCAGGCTGAGATATTTTAAACTTGGCAATGTGGGAAGTCACTAGAAATGCACACACACACACACACACACACACACGCACGGTTTAGAGTTTTTCCTTTTTGGTTAGAGAAGTAAATACATTTATATTGATTTGCTATTGGCTTTCAGGCAACAGAAACTGCTACTTTCTTTCATTTACTTATAATATTTATATATTTAAAGTATAAAACCAATACATGTATATACTAGTACATTTGGAAAACAGAAAAGTATGAAAAAAAAACATTCAAAATTGTGCATAATCTCAAACCAATGCAGGTTTTCCAATAAGAGATTAATGTGATGAAAACAGTGTTTGAATAGATTAATCTGGTGATAGTGTACAGGATAGATTTAAGGAAGTAGGTGTTACCTAGTCTCTTCCAAAGCAGAGATGTTGGTGAAACATAGAACATCTTGGAGCATGTCTTTAACAAAGCTAGATGAATAGTTACCCCTTGAGACTCAGTAGAAACACTATAAAAGTGGAAAAATGTTCACATAGGCTGCTCAAACATAACTCTTATGGTAAGAACATCTCTTCTATACTGTGTGTTCAAAGAACAGAAACAAAATCCTGTATTCATCAATATATCTAAATTAAAAATAGGTGTACTTTCTGACTCAACAATTCCAATTCTAAGAGTTTATCTTAGAGACATACCTACACTAATACTCAAATTGTATGTACACAGATACTCATTGAACACTGTTTAATAGCAGGTAAATTGGAAACACTGTTAATATATATCAAAAAGGAGTGATTAAATAAATAGAGTAGGATACTATACAAATGTTAGAAATAAATACTATAAAAATATTGCAAACAATGTACTGACATGGAATGATACATAACAGTATGATTAACATGACCCGATCCACTCATTCAACATACACTTACTGAGCCTGGCACTGTGCTAGGCACTAAAACTTCAACAGTGATAAAGACAGAAACAATCACTGCAACCATGAAGTTTACATTATGAAGGTGGCATTGCAAAATTCATATGATAATAAAGCACTCTATCAATTTAATTACAAATCCTTTCCTTTCCTAGTGACTCATAAAATAATGATGTTAGTAACAATGCCATTTTAGGTTTTATGAGATATGTTAGATGAATTAATTACAAATTGTAATGAATAACAAAGAACAAAAAAAAGAAAGAACCACAGTGGTGAACAGTAGAAATGAGAAGGGGTGCCTTACAAAAGGAAAGTCAGCAGAGGTCACAGGGAAACTGAGTCCTAAAGAATTGGTAATGGCTGGCCCTAAGAATAATTGAAGAATATTATAATGTTATTTTTTCTAAAACATGGGCATATATTGTTTGTATAATTAAAAATATAGCCAACCAATAAGTTATTAAAATAACCCCAAACATAGTTACTTTTGTATTCAGTATTATTTATCCTAATTTGTATCAATAATGCCATTGTATCCAATGTCATGAATAAATGTAAAGATCCATCCAAATGCCAGACTGCTTGTAGGTTCAGAACGTATTGCTCCAAGAGTTTCAGGGAAACTTAAAAAATCTGCTGCTTGTGGTTTTTTAATATCAGATTTAGGATACCTGGCAGTGTAATCCATCAGTACCATTTGCTGTTTGATGAAGCTGAGCAGCTTCTTATTCTTTCAATGCCTGACATGTAGTCGGGGTGGGGAAGCTTTTATTCTAAATGCCTCTTAACTCCCAGAGGAGACTTAGTAAATCTGGAAAATAAGATTCAGTGATTTTTTTCTTTTGTTTTGTTTTTATTTTCCCCAAACAGTGAGGTGATGGTTGGGGATTTGGAAATTTTTTAAAAAAAACCTTTTATTTTAAATTATTGTGTTTAAGCACTAAAAGGAATCCTTGAGGCTTATTTTTATGACATTCCCAGTCTGACCCAGTTTGTAACTGTTTGTATAAAGTTGTCTACAAGAAAGTGAATTAGAATAATTTGCAAGGGTCCTAAATATGGCTTCAAAATACTTCTAGTGAATTTAATTACTTAGTTTGGGAAGTAGTGTCACAGACTTTGAACTGTCTTTTTGGGTCAGTGTATAGGATCCTTTTGGAGAAATCAACTGTGGTGTACATTATTTCATTGTCCCTCTGAGTGACGTTGGATTGTTGAGTCAGGTTTGTACTCTTGTCCAGCTGAATCTTTGTGGTGTATTGTTAAAATTCATTTTATTGCAGCAGTCCAATCCATTGCTAGGACCAGATTATTATCAACAGAGGGTGGTGAAAGGGTGAGTAATAAAAACAAAAGTGATTGAGTGTGATACATTCAAAATTAGGTACTTAGGGAAATATTTGTATATATTAAGAAAGCCATTGTGTCTTTTAGCTGTTTCTAGACATCTGGGACCTGTATCAATTCCGCCTTTACCCTACGTTCAAAATTGTGTGTGGGCATCAAGCTTCAAAATATCTTTCCCTTATTTAGTTGCATTGAATAATGTGTTGGTAAATGATTAACAATTAGCTGGAGGGACAGTGTGAGCAAGGGTGATTATAGCATTTGCTGGTTTCCATGATGTAAACACAGCCTACCATAGCTGGTTTCCAGCTATCAACATAACATGCCCCAATACAGAGTTGGGAACAGATGTGTACAATCAGCTTTCAAAATCATTTTTGATTCTATTAAAGCATAGTGGGAGGTGGCCCTGAAATTGCCACTTGTATCATTCCCAAATAATCCCTATCTCAGGCTCTGCCTCAAGGAATCAAATGTAAGAGACCCTCCCAAACACATTTGCCTTCATTGTTTAGATAACTGCTAAAAACTGTTAGTATTTTTTGAGCTCTTACTATGAACCAAACAATATACTAAGTGCTATTTGTATATACATTATTTTACACGATCCTCACAGCAACCTATGGTATGATTATCATCATCGTTTTATGGCTGAGAGGACTAAAGCTTAAAGAGGTGAATTAGTTTCTCCAATTTCACATAGTTTTTAGATGCTATAGCTGGAATCCAAAAGCACAGTTCTGACTGGTTTCAATACTCCTGTGTTCTATGATAGTGTTCAGAAGGTTTGTGGGCCTGCATTTTCTGATTTAAGCCTTCAATTCTCGCCTTTCCTTAATTATTTTGCAGACACGGACCCAGCCTGAGGCCTGTAAATTGTCTCATTAGCTATCCAACTGAGTTTTCCAAGTTTTCTCTTCAGATGCAATATGTAAGTCCTGCCCACATTCTTTGACCTACCTGACTGTCCTGGCTGTCTCTCTCTTAGACAAGGCAAATACAATTAGACTTTTCATCACACAATGGACATCTGCTCACCAATGCCTTTTTAGCTATTTGGAAGCCAAGGGCACTTTGAAAATCAGCATTCAGTTACCAGGAATGCTGTGTACTAATGCTTACTAATGCCATGATGTCTAAATATGCATATTAGGAAGGCTAGAGTCCATCATACCCTCATTAGGTGGCTCTAAGTGACATTTTCTGCTTTGTTGTCCACAAGAAAAACAACTGTGTATAGAAACTGCTTTTCCGTCTAGTTGCACACCAGCCCCTCCTGTCTCTCTCTCCTTTGCCCTTAGACCTATTTTACACTTATGAACAATTATTTTTATAGAATTTTCTTAACTTTTTAGTTAAAGAGTACCTGTGCAGCTTTATTATATTGGTAAACTTGTATCACGGGGGTTTACTGTACAGATTATTTTGTCACCCAGGTATTAAGCCTAGCACTAATTTGTTAATCTTTTCCTCCTCCCACCCTCTACCCTCATGTAGGTCCCAGTGTCTGTTGTTCCCCTCCGTGTGTCCATGTTGTTCTCATCATTTAGCTCCCACTTCAGAAAAGATGTGTTATTTGGTTTTCTGTTCCTGCACTAGTTTGCTAAGGATAATGGTTTCCAGATCCATCCATGTTCTTACAAAAGACATGATCTCATTCTATATATGACTACATAGCATTTCATGGTGTACCATAGATGGGTATTTATCTAGTCTACCAGTGATGCATTTAGGTTGATTCCATGTTTTTGCTATTGTGAGTAGTGCTTCAATGAACATATGAGTGCATATCTCTTTATGATAGAATGATTTATATTTCTTTGGGTATATACTCAGTACTCGAATTGCTGGGTTCAATGGTAGTTCTGATTTTTAGCTCTTTGTGGAATTGCCACACCACTTTCCACAATGGTTACACTAATTTACACTCAATATTTTGACCAAGTGCTCGGCATTTCATCAAAAGTAATCTTGTCATTGATGTTTTATCAAAGGGGAGCTGGTTCAACCTTCAAGAATAAATAAAAACTATTTAGTTTAAGAACATGTCAATAAGGAAGAAATTCAGCTCTGTATATTTAATAGCATCTATGAAACATTTTCCCTTAAGAATCTGTTGACTTTCCTGTAAGAAGACGTGCTCTGAAACAGACAGGTTCTATTCATTCACACTGATTCAAGAAGTTTGATTTCTAACTCATTTCACTAGCTGGTAAATTGGGTCAACAATTAATAGCAGCCACAGTAAAATTTCCAAGTTTATCCACTTTATATTGTATTAAACACAGTACCTCAAATCATCTTTTAAATATCAGAACATTATTTTTGCATGCATGCTTTTTTTGGTAACATCAAGGAGAAAAAAAAATCTGTAACACAATGTTGATGTTATCCTTGTTTTACTATCAAGGATCAGACATTTCATGTACATGTACCCCATCAACATATACACCTACGATGTACCCACAAAATTTAAAAATAAAAATAAAATAGTATCAACCATCAGGAAATAAATAGATAACAGGCCAATTCTGAAATATTGAACATTTAGCAATAAAATACATTTTAATGACTCAATCATTAAATTATTTTTTAGTTTTCAACTCTGGAAACAATGTCATGGGAATTTAACAACTTGCAATTCTTAATTTAATAAGATATCCTGTGACAACGGATTTTCTTAAGAATCTATACTGTGATTTGAATAATTTCAGACCTTTAGTGGAGAAAATTTTTTAACTCCTGGAACAAATGTGCTTTCCTTTGTCTAAGGGACAAAATACATGTAAATACTAACTTTAACATGTAAAATTGGAACCATAACATCTTCCTATAAAATGAATTCTATCAGCACCTAAAAGTTATAAAAACTCAGCTGCAAATAGAAACATGCAATTAAATCACATTTGGAGTTTTGTGATTAATAAATTACAAACTTTGATAAAAATCAGAATGTTGTCTGTAAGGTGTATCAATAATTCCATCTAGAATGTCCAATAAAGAAAAGTAACAGCTATAATTTCTTAATTATGACAAATAATATTAACAGAGCCTGTGGCAACTATACGAATATTACTTTATTTCATTGACTAAAATGCCTGCATTTTAGAGAACAAAAATCATGACAATTTTCAGTAGTAATATACTTTTAAAATACTTCAATATCTTAATGTTCATAAAATATTCTAAAGCTGTACAGCTCTCCAATCTCTCTGTCACTGAGATAGAACTTGCAGATGTACCAAAGACTGAACAGATGGTATGCTGGAGGAGTTTGAATATTGACAGCCTTTACAGAATAAAAAAGCATTTTTATGAATCCACTACAAATTAGCTCAAAGGGCAATTAGTTTTCACTTATCTCAAATTCAATGTAAATACAGTGCATTTCTATAAAATGCCATTTTGTTAGAGGTCCTTCAAAAACAAACTGGGAAAATGCAACATAGACGTTCATACCTACATCAAAGCCTGAGCATTAAGTTACAATAACTTCTCTATCCAAAACTAGCCTTTCAAATATTTTCACCATTCCATTATGCTACATTGAAAGAATATACATTTTCTTCTCCACTTGTGGTTGTCTTCCTAACTCCTTTATTTCCCAACCGCACACCAAGTTGTCTTTCTCAAGAACATCTAAAAAAGAAAACAGAACATATTAGAGAATGCAATGCTTTCTTATAAATAATGGGAGCAAGTTGGTATATTTTCACCACAGCTGAAATTATGAGTCATGTGTCTGGGAGCATGCAAAATGTTATGACTTTGATTTTTGTAAGGCTAACTTTATGCAGTCTATAATACAGACTCCTGCAGTATATCTGAATCACCTGAGGATGTATTATGATACAAGTTCCTGAACCCCCATCTCAGGGATTCTATTTCATTAAGGCTAGGATTGATCTGGGAAATCTGCATGTTTAAGATCCACATTTTGAGAAACACTAAAATGATATTCATAAAACACCTAACAATACTTCTCACCACACAACTCATATTGTGGCCAAGTCTTTTATATTAGCTTAAATATAAATAATATAAATTATTATATAATATAAATATGTTTTATATAAATATAAAAAATAAAAATAAAAATAAATATAAATAATATCCATACTGCTTTCTCTATGAAGCTGCTCGTGAATCCCATTCCCCAGGCACAAAGCTGGAATCTCTAGTTTTGTGATGGTATAGAATGAGGTGCTAAAGGAAGAAAAGGGGAGAGGGTGGGAGTGAGGTGTCCATGAGTACATAGAGGAGAGTTGGATATTGGGATGGAATAAGTTGGATATATCTGGAGCATTTTATTCTGAAATTTTGTACCTGAGATTGTACAATGAATTTGATGTTGTAACAAGAGTTGGAATCAGAATCAACAAGTAGCAACAATAATTTTTCCTGTGATTCACTTAAGCAGTAAAATCTAACCACATATTTGTCATGTATAGGGGAAAACAAAATACCAGCCATTTTATTAGAGTGTAGGAAGGAAACAAAATGGCTACCCTCAAGACCAATTGTCTGTGTGCAGTGAGAAAGGAGACATCATTCAGTGAGGTGACTTAGAAAGAATACACATAGATAGTGAATAGGCAATTCTCACTGAAAAATTCTCAGCTTTGACCTGTGAGAGATTAGTATAAGAGATTAAGTTGGGAATACAGCAAATGTGTAAGAGAGGTGTGAGTTGGGAATTGACAAGACATGAGTAGGGTGGAGGCCAACAAAAGTAAAGTCATTAAGTGATAGAAATGGGATTCAAACATACATCTATATTATTCCAAACAGCAAGGTATTAACATTTATATCACTGTTCTTACAGTTAGTGGAAATAAGAGTCCCTACATTTAAAAGCACAATTTCTCTACTGCCACTCCTAGAAGTTCTTATTTAATAGGTTTGATGTGGGGCCTGAGAGTCAACATTTTAATAATCTCACCAACTGATTAGGTTGCAGGTGGCCCCTAGGATTGTCTTTCAGAAACACTAATATAGTTATTTCTTACTTCTTAAAGATTGTATCTGCCATCTTGTTACCAGCCATGAGATTTATAATTATAGACATCATACTTAAGACACATATAATATGCTTTGGTTCCATTTGTTCTTTCTGCCAAAGGTGGCTATTAATGTACTTGAAAAGTATCTGTCTTTGAAAAAGTAAACATCTTGTTTGTAGTTCAAACAATGACAATAATAAAATGAGGACTTCAGATGTTTAGAAAAATATATACCAACTAGAAGGGTTTCCACCTTGGCAAAGACTTAAAGCTGAAAAATGGATTAAGGAATGTGAGTTGCCTAAATTGCTGCAAGTCTCAGTGACACCCATAGGCTCAAAGTAAAGGAATGAAGAAAAATCTACCAAGCAGACAGAAAACAGAAAGCAAGGATTGCTACCCTAATTTCAGACAAAACAGACTTTAAACCAACAATCATTTTTAAAAATCAGGAAGGATGGCATTACATAATGGCAAAGGGTTCAATTCGACAAGAAAACCTTCCTAAATATATATGGATTTAACACAGGAGCACTCAGATTCATAAAATAAGTTCATAGAGACATATGAAGATATTTAGATAACCACACAGTGGAGTGAAGTGGGAGACTTCAACACTCCACTGAAAGTACTAGACAGATTATTGAGGCAGAAATCTAACAAAGATATTCTGGACCTGAACTTAACATTTGACCAAATAAAACTAACAGACATCTATAGAACTCTCCGCCCAAAAGGAACAAATTACACATTCTTCTCATCTTAACATGGCACATACTCTAAAATCAAACACACAATTGACCACAAGACAATTCTCAGCAAAAGGAAAAAAAAAAAAATAGAAAAGCAAAAAAACATAATAAAAGTCCCCAAGTTATACCAACCACACTGTGGTGCTACAGCACACACACACACACACACACACACACACACACAAAATAGAAATCAATGTCGAGAAAATTGTTCAAAACCATACAATTACATGGAAAGCAAACAACCTGCTTCTGAATGACTTTTCCATAAACAAGGAAATTAAGGAAGAAATCAAGACTTTTTTGATTAATTCAAAAATAATTTAATAAGCAAAGGTAAAACATACCAGGGTGTCTAGGTCACAGCCAAAGCAATGTTGAGGTAAAACTTTATAGTGCTAATTCCCACATCAAAAAGTTAGAAAGCTGTCAAATTAACAATCTAACATCACACATAGAAGAAATAACAACAGAAAAGCAAATGAACCTCAAAGGTAGCAGAATAAATAACTGAAATCAAAGCTAATCTGAATGAAATGAAAATGAAAAAAAAAAGTTCAAAAGATCAATGAAACAAGAAGTTGGTATTTTTAAGGTATAAATAAGATTGACAGACCACTAGCTAGACTAATAAAGAAAAACAAAAGACTGAAAAGCCAAATAAACCTAATCAGAAATGACAATTCTGTTAGCACCAATGGCACAGAATGTTTTTAAAAATAGAGAATACTAAGAAAACCTCTATACACAAAAGCTAGAAAGCCTAGAAAAAAAAATGATAAATTATTTGAAACATACAACTTCCCAGTAAAAAACTGAATCCCTGAATAGGCCAGTAATGAGTTTCAAAACTGAATTAGTAATAAAAAGTCTACCAACCAGAAAATGCTCAGTGTCAGATGGATTACAAAGAAATTTTTACCAGATGTATAAAGAAGGGCTGGTACCATTTCTACTAATATAATTCCCAAAAAATTGAGAAGTGGGGACTCCTCCCGTACGCATTTTTTGAGGCGGCCAGCATCATGCTGCTGTCAAAAGCTAGCAGAGACATAACAGCAGCAAGAATAAAATGTCAGGCCAGTAGCCTTGATGAACATAAAAGCAAATGTCCTTAACAAAATCCTGGCAAACTGAGTGCAGCAGAACATCAGAAAGCTAATCCACCATGATTGAGTAGGCTTTATGCCTGGGATGCATTGTCGGTTCAACATACACAAATCAATAAATGTTATTCCTCCTATGAACAGAAGTAAAAACAAAAAACACGTGATCATCTCAATAGATGCAGGAAGTGCTTTTGCTAAAATTCAACATTTCTTCGTGCTAAAAACCCTCAACAAACTAGGCATTGAAGGAACATACCTCAAAATAATAAGAACCATCTATAACAAACCCACAGCCACCATCATACTGAAGAGGCAAAAGCTAGAAGCATTCTTCCTGAGAGCTGGAACAAGAAAACGGGGCTCACTCTCACTCCCCCTATTCAACACAGTACTGGAAGTGCTAGCCAGAGCAATCAGGCAAAAGAAATAAAGAAAAGGAATCCAAATAGAAAGAGAGGAAGTCAAGCTATCCCTGTTTGCAGAAGGTATGGTTCTATACCTAGAAAGCCTCGTAGCCTCTTCCCAAAAGCTTCTAGATGTGATAAACAACTTTAGCAACTTTCTCGGATAGGAAATTAGTGTGTAAAAATGAATGGCTTTTCTATGCACCAACAATGTCCAAGCTGAAAGCCAAACAAAGAATGCAATCTGATTCACAATAGCCACAAAAAGAATCAAATACCTAGGAATACAGCTAATCAGGGAGGTGAAAAATTTCTACAATGAGAATTACAAAACACTGCTGAATGAAATCAGAAATAACACAAACAAATAGAAAACTTCCCATGCTCATGGATAGAAAAAATCAATGTTGTTAAAACTGCCATAGTACCCAAAGCAGAAGCAATTTATAGACTCATTGCTATTCCTATCAAACTATCAATGACATTGTTCACATAATTAGAAAAAAAAAACTATTCTAAAATTAATAGGGAACCAAAACAAAAAACAAACAAAACAACAACAACAACAACAACAAAAAACCTGAATAGCCAAAGCAATCCTAAGCAAAAAGAACAAAGAGAGGGGCATCACACTACCCGACTTCATACTATACTGTAAGGCTAGAGTAAGTCAAACAGCATTGTACTGGTGCAAAAACAGACACATAGACCAATCAAACAGAATAGAGTCCAGAAATAAAGCTGCACACCTACAGCTATCATATCTTTAACAAAATTGACAAACATAAGCAATGGGGAAAGGACTCCCTATTCTATAAATAATACTTGGATGACTGGGTAGTGATCGCAGAAGACTGAAACTGTACCAGTTTCTTAAACCACATATGAAAATTAACTAAAGATGGATTAAAGATGTAAAGTTGACACCTAACCCTATAAAAATCCTTGAAGATAAGCTAGGAAATATTATTCTGTACATTGGCCCTGGCAAAGATTTAATGACAAAGACTCCAAAAGCAATTGCAACAAAAACAAAAATTGACAAATGGAACTTAAACTAAAGAGCTTCTGCACAGCAAAAGAAACTATCAACAGAGTAAACAAACAGCCTACGGAATGGAAGAAAATATTTGCAAACTATGGATCCGACAGAGGTCTAATATCCAGAATCAATAAGGAATTTGAAATAATCAACAAGCAAAAATTAAACAACCTCATTAAAAAGTGGGCAAAGGATATGAACAGACATCTTTCAAAAGAGACATAGATGCAGCCAAAAAGCATATAAAAATACTCAACAATATTCATCATTATAGAAATCCAAATCAAAACCAGTGCGATGCCATCACACACCAGTCAAAATGGCTATTATTAATAAGTCAAAAAATAACAGATGCTAGCAAGATTGCAGAGAAAAGGTAACACTTATACATTGCTAGTGGGAATGTAAATTAGTTCAGCCATTGTAGAAACAGTTTGGTAATTTCTCAGAGAACTTAAAACAGAACTGCCATTTGACCCAGCAATCCCATTATTGAGCATATGCTCAAAAGAATATATATTGTTCCACCATTAAAATGTATGCATTTGTTTATTTATTGCAGCATTATTCCCAATAGCAAAGACATGGAATAAACCTAAATTCCCATCAATGGTAGATTACATAAAGTTAATGTGGTTCATATATACCATGGAATACTACACAGCGATGAAAATAATGAGATCATGGCTTCGACAGCAACATGGATGGAGCTGGAAGCCATTATCTTGAGCAAATTAATGCAGAAACAGAAAGCTAAATATTGCATGTTCTCACTTTTAAGTGGGAGCGAAACAATGAGTACACATTAACACAAAGAAGGGAACAGCAGACACCAAGGTCTACTTGAGGATATAGCCTGGTGGAAGAATGAAGATCAAAAAACTACCTGGGAGGAGGGTGAGGATCAAAAAGCTACCTGTTGAGTTCTGTCCTTATTACCTGGGTGACAAAATAATCTGTATATCAAACCTTCATGACACACAATTTACTTATGTAACAAACCTGCATATGCATCCTGACCCTAAAAGAAAAGCTTAAAAAAGACAAAGTAAATGAATAAATATATAAATAAATTGCTACAAGTCTAGTGAGCAAATCTGTTATCTCAAAGAAATAGAAAAAGTTTCCTAAAGCATTGATCCTCAAAATTATTTTAACAAATGAATGGTTGCCACTTTCTTGTGCTTTCAGTTTATGACTTCTTTGATGTATTTTATTTATTTATTTATTTATTTATTTATTTATTTATTTATTTATTTATTTTGAGATGGAGTCTCGCTCTGTCGCCCAGGCTGGAGTGCAGTGGCGCGATCTCGGCTCACTGCAAGCTCCGCCTCCCGGGTTCACGCCATTCTCCTGCCTCAGCCTCCCGAGTAGCTGGGACTACAGGCGCCCGCCACCGCGCCCGGCTAATTTTTGTATTTTTAGTAGAGACGGGGTTTCACCGTGGTCTCGATCTCCTGACCTTGTGATCCGCCCGCCTCGGCCTCCCAAAGTGCTGGGATTACAGGCGTGAGCCACCGCGCCCGGCTTGATGTATTTTAAAATACAAAACAAGTATGTGTATTAATATATGGAAAGTAAATAGCAAACTTGTATTTTAAAGGTTTTGGTGCATTTGTCTTTCTCTTTGTTGCTGGTGCTTTTGAAGTCTGAATCACGGATCCCTTGCTAGATTAATGTACAGAAATTTTTTCCCTGGGGTTTCCTCCAGTATTTGTACAGTTTTAGGTCTGTCATTTAAGTCTTTTATCCATCTTGAGATTATATTTGTACATGGTGACAAATAGGGGTCCAGTGTCATTCTGTTGCCTATGTCTAGCCAATTTTCCAAGGACCATTTATTGGAATGGGTGTCATTACCCCAGTGCATGCCCTTTGTCTAAGCTCACTTAACTATGAATATGTGGCTTTATTTCTGGGTTATTTTTATACTAGTACCAATGCCGTTTTGGTTATGATAGCCTTGTAATGTAATTTGGAATCAGGTAATGTGATGTCTTCAGATTTATTCTTTTTGCTTAGGATAGCTTTGACTATCTGGGCTCTTCTTTGGTTTTATATGAATTTTTGGATTGTTTTATCTATTTCTTTGAAAAACGACATTGGTATTTTGATAGGGGTTGTATGAATTTTTATATTTTGGGGGGAAGTATGGTCATGGTCATTTTAATTATATTGATTCTTCTAGTGCATGAGCGTGGGATGATTTTCCATTTATTTGTGTCATATAGAATTTATTTCATCAGTGTGATGCAGTTTTTCTTGTAGAGATTTTGTACTTCCTTGGTTAAATATATCCTTAGGTCTTTTATTTTTTGTACCTATTGTAAATGAAATTGTATTCGTATTTGGTTCTCAGCTAGATAATCATTTGTGTATAGAAATACTGCTATTTTTGTACATTGATTTTGCATCCAACTTTACTGGCGTTGTTTATCAAATCTAGGATTATTCTGGAGCAGTCATTAGGATTTTCTAGGCATTAGGTCATATCATAAACAAACAGATAATTTGACTTCCTTTTATCCAATTTCGATGACTTTTATTCATTTGTCTTACTTATTGCTCTAGCCGGGACTTCCAGTACTACATTGAATAGCAGTGGTAAATGTGGACATCCTTGTCGTGTTACAGTTCTTATGGGGAATGCTACAACATCTCCTCATTCAGTAAGATGTTGACTGAGTTTTTCACTTGTGGCTCTAATTTTTTGTTTTTATTTTTATTTATTTATTTATTTGAGAAGGAGTTTCTGTCTGTCACCCAGGCTGTAATGCAGTGGTGCGATCTCGTCTGACTGCAACCTCTGCCTCCCGGGTTCAAGTGATTCTCCTGCCTCAGCCTCCTGAGTAGCTGGGCTTACAGTCGGGGGCCACCACGCCTGGCTAATTGTTGTACTTTTAGCAGAGATGAGGTTTTTCCATGTTGGTCAGGCTGGTCTCGAACTCCTGACCTTGTGATCCATCCACCTCGGCCTTCCAAAGTGCTGGAATTACAGGCATGAGCCCCTGCACCCGGCTTATATGGCTTTTATTATTTTGAGATATGTTCCTCTGATGCCTTGTTTGTTTAGAGTTTTTATCTTAAATGATGCTAAATTGTATAAAACACATTATCTGCATCTACTGAGGTGATAATATGGTTTTAATTCTGTTTTAATTCTGTTTATGTCCTGAATCACGTTCTGTTTATGTCCTGAATCACGTTTTATGATTTAAATTTTAATTCTGTTTATGTCCTGAATCACGTTTATTAATCTGTGTATTTTGAACAACCCTTGCATCTGAGAATAAAACCCACTTGATCACGTACTATCTTTTTGAAGTGCTGTTGAATTTGGTTTGCTAATATTTGTTCAGGATTTTTGCATCTTTGTTTATCAGTGATATTTGCCTATAGTATTATTTTTGTTGTTTCCTTGCCTGGATTTTGTATCAGGGTAATACTGTCTTTGCAGTATGAGTTAGAGAGAAATCTCTCCTCTTCAATGTTTTTGAACAGTTTCAGTGGAATTCGTACCAGTTTTTCTTTCCGCAGCTGATAAAATTTGCCTGTGAACTTGTCTTTTTTGTTGTTTGGGGGCGAATTTTTATTTCTGATTCAACCTCACTACTCATTACTGGTCTGTTCAGGATTTCTATTTCTTCCTGGTTCAATATTGGGTGATTGTATGCTTCCAGGAATTTATAAATTCCCTCTAGATTTTTTAGTTTGTTGGCATAATGATGCTCACTGTAATCTCTGATGGTCTCTATTTCTGTGGTACCAGTTGTAATATCTCATTTTTTTTTCTGATTGTGATTGCTAGAATCTCCTCTCTTTTTCTCGGTTATTTTAGCTAGCCATCTTTCAATTTTGTTTATGTTTTCAAAAAAAAAAAAAAACAAATTTCAGTTCATTGATCCTTTGTATTGCATTTTGTTCTCAATTTTATTTTGTACTGCTCTGATCTTTGTCATTTCTTTTCTTCTGCTAGTTTTGGTTTTTTTTTTTTGTTTTTTTTTTTTCCTAGTTCCTTGAGGTGTGATATTAGGTTGTCAGTTTGTGATCATTCTATCTTTTTGATATAAACATTTAATGCTATAAGCTTCCCTCTTAACATTGCCTTGGCTACATTCCAGAGGTTTTGGAATGCTGTGTCTTTGTTTTCATTTGTTTCAATAAATTTTTTAATTGCTTCCTTAATTTTATCATAGACTCAAAGGTCATTCAGAAGCAGGTTGTTTAATTTCCATATCTTTGCATAGTTTTGAGACTTCCTCTTGAAATTTATTTCTACTTTTATTCCATTGTGGTCTGACAAAATACTTGATATACTTTTGATTTTTAAAAATGTGGTAAGACTTCTCTTGTGGTCTAACATATAATCTGTTTTAGTGTACTCTCTGTAAATGTCTTTTAGGTCCATTTGGTTTAGAATCCCATTTATATCCAAAGTTTCTTTTTTGATTTTCTGCCTAGGTGATCTTTTAGTGCTGTCAGTGGGGTGCTGAAGTCTCACACTATTATTCTACCACTGTTTATCTCTTTTCATTGGTCCAGTAGTGTTTGTTTTATGAATCTGTGTGCCAGTGTTAGGTGCATCTATATTTAGGATTGTTATATCTTCTTGTTGAATTGAACCCTTTATCATTATGTAATAACCTTCTTTTGTCTTTTTATTGTTGTTGTTGATTTTAAGACTGTTTTACCTGATATAAGTGTAACTACTCCTGCTTGCTTTTGGTTTTTGTTTGTGTGGAATATCTTTTCCCATCCTTTTTCCTTGAGTCTGTAACTGTCTTTATTTGTTGGGTGGGTTTCTTGAAAGCAGCATTTGATGGGGTCTTATTTTTTAATCCATTCAGCCAATCTATATCATTTAAGTGGAGAATTTGGTCAATTTATGTTCTCAATTAATATTGATGTATGAGATTTTGTTCCTATCATAATGTTAATTGTTACCTACTTTCTTTGCAGTTTCAATTGTATTATTGCATTATGAGAACTGTGAGTTTTATACTGTCATGTGTTTTATGATGGCAAGTATTGCCCTTTAGTTTCCATGTTTAGAACTCCTTTAAGCATGCCTTGTACTGTAACATTTGCTTGTCTGAGAAAGATGTTATTTCTCCTTTATTTATGAAGCTTAGTTGAGCAGGATACAAACTAAACTTGGCTGAATGTTACTTTGTTTAACAAGACTGCAAATAGAACCCCAATATCTTTGTGCTTATAAGGTTTCTGCTGAGAAGTCTGCTCCTACACTGATAGTATTTCTATTATCGTTTATTAGATGCTTCTCTCTCCCTGCTTTTAGAATTTTTCCTTCATTTGTCTTTGGTTAGTCTGATGACTGTATGCCTCAGTAAAGTTAGTCTTGCACTGTATTTCTCAAGAGTTCTTTGAGCTTCCCTTATGTGTATATCTAAATCTCTAGCATGACCAGAGAAGTTTTTCTCAATTATTCCCTCAAATAGATTTCTGAAACTTTTGACTTTTATTTTCTTCTCCCTTGGGATTACCTTGGAATCATAGATTTCAGCACCTTACATAATCTCATATTTCTTGAAAAGTTGGTTCATTTTTCAAAAACTTCTCTTTATTTTTGTCTGGATGGATTAATTTGAAACACCTGTCTTCAAGTTCTTTCTTCTGCTTGGTCTAGTCTGTTGTTAAAACTTTCACCTGTATTTTATAATCCCTTCAATAAATTATTTTCCAGAAGTTCTGTCTGGGCTTTTATTAAATTTTGGTGTTTTTTAAAATAAATTTTTCATTCATATCCTGAATTGATTTCCATTTTTTATGTTGATTTTCAACTTGCCTTTGGATCTCGTTGAGCTTCCTTACAATTCATATTTTCAATTCTATAACAATTCAGAATTTTCATTTTCACTATAATCCATTGCTAGAGAGCTAGTTTAATCCTTTGGGGATGTCATTACATCCTGTTTTTTCATACTGTCGGAAATGTTATGCTGGTTCCTTCTCATTTGGACAAACTATCACTTCCTATTATTTATTTATTTATTTTTGAGACAGAGTCTGGTTCTGTTGCCCAGGCTGGAGTGCAGTGGTGTGATTTCAGCTCACTGCAGCCTCCACCTCCCAGGTTCAAGTGATCCTCCTGCCTCGGTCTCCCAAGTAGGTGGGACTACAGGCATGTGCCACCACGCTCTGCTAATTTTTGTATTTTTAGTAGAGATGGGGTTTCATGATGTTTTCCAGGCTGGTCTCGAACTTCTGACCATGAATTACTGGCCCACCTCAGCCTCCCAAAGTTCTGGGATTACAGGTGTGAGTCACCGCGCCCAGCCACTTCTTATTTTTGAATTTACTTTTGTTTGGATGTGCCTGTTTTTCTACGTTTTGGGTGTAACTGTAATGTATGTTGAGTAGGGTCATTTGCCTTTGCTTTTGGGTATTTTCAGGGGCGCAAAGTTCTGTCTAATTTCCTTGGACATAGATAGCCTTACTGTGGTGGGCTTTTTGTTGTTGTTTGTTTTTTTCTTTGAATATTGATTGCAGTAGTGGTATACTGTGCATTTGAGTGTGTTCTAAACCTCCTGCAGAGATGTGGAGTCAGAGGTCCTAGGTGCTGTATATTTAAGTCAGCAGATTTTGTATTGGATTGTGCTGTTTGACCTCCAAGCTAGTAGGTGACACCTGCAGGTAAGAGCCTTCTGGCAGAAGTAGATGGGTATTTGCTTGACCTTTGATTGTCAGAAGGAGTTCTCTGTTACCTCACCTGATGGGCTGGTCTATGGAATGCCTGATGCCCTGAGTTCACTGCTCATTTCTTTTTTTTTTTTTTTTTTTTTTTGAGACGGAGTCTCGCTCTGCCGCCTAGGCTGGAGTGCAGTGGCGCGATCTCGGCTCACTGCAAGCTCCGCCTCCCGGGTTCTCGCCATTCTCCTGCCTCAGCCTCCTGAGTAGCTGGGACTACAGGCGCCCGCCACCTCGCCCGGCTAATTTTTTGTATTTTTAGTAGAGACGGGGTTTCACCGTGGTCTCGATCTCCTGACCTTGTGATCCGCCCGCCTCGGCCTCCCAAAGTGCTAGGATTACAAGCGTGAGCCACCGCGCCTGGCTCACTGCTCATTTCTTAAGGTGGGGACAAGTTGGGCAGAGCTGGACTGCCATGGTTGCCCTTAGATATCCCAATGCCCAGCAGAAGCACCAGCCTTTGGGTGGCAGGGTAGCTTTGGTGAAAAGCACCAAGGATTTCCAAGGTTGGAGAAAGGGCGGCACTGGCTCCATATCCTGGGCAAGCAGGAACATGATTGTCTTTCTTATCCCTCCCTTTTCCTGGGGCTTTTGTCTCTTGGTTTGAACAGACATAACCATCACTCTCCAGACTACAGTGTAGCTGAGAGCTGTGGAAAACGTCTGTCCATGGCTCTCAACCAAAATGACTTTGAGGTAGAACCACTTTCTTTAGCCCAAAACATACAACTTCATGGATAGTCTTTTCTCTGCTGCAGGAACACTGCCACTCTATGTAGGGAAGAGAAGGGGCTCCACCTTTTATGCAAGAGTACACCACTAGTGGGGGCATGAACACCCAAAGTAGCTCTGGGATGGAGATCCATAGGCACACCCATGCCATGCTTCCACGGGAGCAGTCATGGCTCTTTCCATAGCAGTCAGCAGTTTGAAGGAGAGTTCTCCCTCTCCACTACTCTGCCCAAGCACCGAGGCTGCTTGGATGCTGAGGAATAACCACTCTGCTTCCCCATGGAGCACTCAGCATAGCACCTGTGTCTCTGCTGGATGGTGCCCAGTCACCTACAGCCCACAAGCAGGGAACTATTGGGCCCAGGAGAGCATGCATTCTGATTTTCTTTGTTCAAGGCATACTCCCTTGGTGAACTGCACTCTCCCTTTCCCAAGGAGCAGCATACCCTGTGCACCAAACCACTGGGAATCCTGCAGCTTCTTTGGTCTAGACAGCCCTATATGGCTGCAGCAATCCAAGTAGATGCTTAGGAATGTCTGCAGAGAATTTAGTGATGTGGAGATATAAGGGTTGAGATTCTCTGTGCAGGGCAGACTCCCACAACAAGTACACACTGAGTGTGGCACTTACTACTGCACCTCAGGTCTCAAAGGACAATGAGCAACCCTACAAGAGCAGACAGCACAGTGCAATGACCTCACAAAATTCCCAAATTGCTACCCACACCAATGCCTGGGTTCATGATAGGAAAGGAGGTCTCTCCAACAGTTCAGAAATCGGTAGTCTGCTGCAGGAGTGAGGGGAGCCAAAACCAGCCCTGTCTACCCTTTCCTGGAACCCCAAGTCCCTCCAGGTTTGATCTCTGCCAAACTTTTGCTTCCTTCCTTTTTCTGCATCTTAACTTCTTCCTATGAGTTCTTTGATACACTCTGGCACTCACCACCTAAACTTTTATTTGAGTTATGATTATTCATCTATAACTTTGGTTCTTCTTTCTGAGGAAAACTGACATCCAACATCTCTAACCAGCCCTCTTGAAGAGCCTTAATGTTTTTGATGCAGATTTAAAGGACTACCTAAACAATCCCTCACCATAGACATACAAACAAACTCACATTCAGTTGATAATTACTACTCTATGGAAAACACAGTGGCACTAAATTAATAGGTATAAATGATAAAAGAAAGACATTATCACAAGTATGAATAAAATTGTTGTATAAAGCAGTATTAAGAGCATAAGAAGCTGAAAGAAAAAAATTATTTCAGTAAAACTTTACTGGGTAGATCTTGTATATTAGTCTGTTTTACACTGCTATAAAAACACTACCCAAGTGGGTAATTTACAAAGGAAATAGGATTAATTGACTCGCAGTTCCACATGGCTGGGGAGGCCTAGGAAACTTAAAGTCACACTAGAAGGCAAAGAGGAAACACCTTCTTCACAAGGCAGCAGGAGAGAGAGAGCCTGTGAAGGAGGAACTGTCAAACACTACGAGACCATCAAATTTGGTGAGAACTCACTCGCTATTACGAGAACAGCATGGGGGAAATGGCCTCCATGATTCAATCACCTCTCTCCCTAACATGTGAAGATTGGAGGTCCCTCCCTTGACATGTGGGGGTTACAATTTGAAGTGAGATTTGGGTGGAGACGTGAGCCAAATCATATTATCTTGCATGCACTTGTTGTAAGTGGAAAGTATTCAAGCAAGGATGAAAAATCATCTGTCAGAAATGACTTTAAAATTCTGCTTGGGGTTATCAGGTTGGCCTATATGATTTATATATTTATTTTTTGTATACTTTTTTATTGTGGTGAAATATGTATAACAGCAATTTTAGGATTTTTACAATTGTTAAATGTACAGTTCAGTAGCATAGAGTGTATTCAAATTGTTGTGCTACCATTATCATCATCCACCTCCAAACTTATTTCATCTTCCATAACTGACATTTAGTACCCATTAAACAATAACTCCCCATATACCCACCTTTTACTCCAACCTCCGGAATCCTCTATTCTACTTTTGTCTCTAAGAATCTAACTACTCTAGGTACCTCATATAGGTGGGATTAGACAGTATTTATCTTTTTGTGACTGGTTTATTTCACCTAGAATAATGTCTTCAAAGTTCTTCCATATTGTGGGAGAACTTTCCAAAGACCAAACCTGGAGGGACTCGGGATTCCAGGAAAGAGTAGATAGAGCTGTTTTTGGCTCCCCTCACTCCTGTAGCAGACTCCTGCTGAAGTATCAGGATTTCTTTCTTTTATAAGACTGAATAATATTCCATTGTATATATGTGTTGCCTTTTGTTTTTGTGTGTTTGTGTTTTGCTTTTATTTTAAGTTTGGGGCTATATGCAAGTATGTTACATAGGTAAACATGTGTCCTGGAGGTTTGTTGTACAGATATTTCATCACCCAGATATTAAGCCTTATACTCATTAGCTATTTTTTTATTATCTTCTCCCTCCTTCCACCCTCCAACCTCCAGTAGACCCCTGTGCCTGTTGTTGCCCTCCATGTGTCCGTGTATTCTCATTATTTAGCTCCCACGTATGAGAACATGCAGCATTTGGTTTTTTGTTCCTTCATTAGTTTGCTAGGGATAATGGCTTCCAGCTCCATCCATGTTCCTGCAAAGAATATGATTTCATTCTTTTTATGGCTGCATAGTATTTCATGGTGTATATGTACCACATTTACTTTATCCAGTCTATCACTGGTGGGCATTTAGATTGATTCCATGTCTTTGCTAACATGAATAGTGCTACAATGAATAAATACATGCATGTGTCTTCATATATATGATACATATTCTTTTGGGTACATACTTAGTAATGGTAGTGCTGAGTTAAATGATATTTCTGTCTTTAGGTCTTCAAGGAATCACCACACTGTCCTTCACAATGGTTGAACCAATTTATGTTCCCAGCAACAGTGTATAAGTGTTCCTTTTTCTCTACAACCTCACCAGCACGTTATTTTTTTACTTTTTAGTAATAGCCCTCTGACTGCTGTGAAATGCTATCTCATTATGGTTTTGGTTTAAATTTCTCTAATAATCAATGACATTGAAGTTTTTTTGTCATATGATTGTTGACTGCATGTTATGTCGTCTTTGGAAAAGTGTTCATGTCCTCTGCCCACTTTTTACTGTTTTTTTTTTTTTTTTTTTCTTGTAGGTTTGTTTAAATCTACAAGATGGTAGATGCTGCACATTAAACTTTTGTTAGATGCATAGTTTGCAAATATTTTCTCGCATTCTGTAGATTGTCTGTTTATTCTGTTGATAGGTTTTTGTTTGTTTGTTTGTTTTTGCTGTGCAGAAGCTCTTTAATTAGATCCCATTTGTTAATTTTTGCTTTGGTTTGCAATTAATTTTGGCATCTTCATCATGAAATATTTGCCTGTTTCTGTGTCCCAACTGGTATTGCCTGGGTTGTCTTTTAGGGTTTTTGTAGTTTTGGGTTTTACACTGAAGTGTTTGATCATCATGTGTTGATTTTTGGATATGGTATAAGGAAGGGATCCAGTTTCATTCTTTTATGTATGGCTAGCCAGTGATCCCAGCACCATTTACTGAATGGGGAGTCCTTTCCCCACTGTCTGTTTTTGTCACCTTTGTCAAAGATCAGATGGTTGTAGGTGTGTAGCATTATTTCTGTGTTCTCTTGTCTGTTCCATCAGTCTATATGTCTGTTTTTGTGCCAGTACCATGCTGTTTTGGTTACTGTAGCCCTGTAGCATAGTTTGAAGCCAGATAGCATGATGCCTGTAGGTTTGTTATTTTTTCTTAGGATTTCCTTGGCTAGTCAGGCTCTTTTCTGGTTCCATATGAATTTCAAAGTAGATTTGTTTAGTTATGTAAAGAATGTCAATGATATTTTGATAGGAATAACATTGATTCTACAAATTGCTTTGGGTATTATGGCCAATACTACAATTTTAATTCTTCCTATCCATGAGCATGGAATTTTTTTTAAAATTTGTTTGTGTCGTCTCTCAGTTCTTTGAGTCGTGCTTTATAGTTATCATTGTAGAGATTGTTCACCTCTCTGGTTAGGCGTATTTTTAAGTATTTTATTCATTTTGTGGCAATTGTGAATGAGATTGTGTTCCTGATTTGGCTTTTGACTTGGCTGTTGTTGGTTTATAGGAATGCTAGGATTTTTGTACATTTATTTTGTATCCTAGGACTTTGCTGAAGTTGTTTATCAGCTTAAGGGACATTTGAACTGAGACTATGGGGCTTTGTAGATATAGAATCCTGTCATTCACAAACAGGGATACTTTGCCATTCTTATTTGGATGCATTTTATTTCTTTCTTTTGCCTCATTTCTCTGACCAGCACTTCCAATACTATGTTGAATGGAGGTGGTGAGAGAGGGCATCCTTGTCTTGTGCCAATTTTCAAAAGGAATACTTTTAGTTTTGGCCCATTTATTATGATGCTGGCTGTGGGTTTGTCATAGATTACTTTTATTATTTTGAGATATGTTCCTTTAATATCTCATTTACTGAGGGTTTTTAACATGAAGCATTATTAAATTTTATTAAAAGATTTTTTGCTTCTATTGAGATAATCATTTGGTTTTTGTCTTTGGTTGTATTTATGTGATGAATCACATTTATTAGTTTGCGTATGTTGAACCAACCTTGCATCTTGGGGATAAAGCCTACTTGATTGTGGTGGATAAGCTTTTTGATGTGCTGCTGGATTTTCTTTGCCAGTGTTTTGTTGAGGATTTTTGCATGGATGTTAATCAGGAAATTGGTCTGAAATTTTCTTTTCTTGTTGTGTCTCTGCCATGTTTTGGTGTCAGGATGATGCTGACCTCACAGAATGAGTTAGGGATGAATCCCTTCTCAATTTTTTTGAATATTTTTAGTAGAAATGTTACAAGTTTATTGCCTTTTTAAAATCCATTTATCTGTCCACCAACACTGGTTGCCTTCACTTTTTGACTACTGTGAATAATTTTGCTATTATTTATTCACTTGAGCTTCTTGAATTTGCATATCCATGTTTTTCTTCTCATTACAATTTTTACCTATTGTTTCTTTAAATAACTTCACTTTCCATTTATCTTTCTTTTTGGAACTTTCATAATAGTTATAATGATCTTCTTGATGATGTTCCACATGCCCCTTTGGCTCTGTTCACATTTTATTTATTTATTTATTTATTTATTTATTTATTATTTTTGCTACTCAAACTCAATAATTTCAAGTGACCTGTCTTTACATTTGCTTTGCTTCCTTCCTATCTGAGTATAATATTGAATCCTCTAGCCAATTTTTTGTTTTGTTGTTTGTGTTTTTCAATTCCCAAATTGTTGTTTTGTTATATTTTATACTTCCTATCTCTGTTGATATTCTCAATTTGTTCATATATTGTTTTCCTTATTTCTTTTGTTTGTCCATGTTTTTCTTAGTTCTTTGAGCATACTTAACACAGCTGTTTTAAAGTATTGTCTAAGTGTAAAACTTTTGTCTTCAGGCTTGGGTTTTTGAAATTATTTTGTGCCTTTGAATGGACATGTTTTCCTGTTTCTTGGTATGCCTTGTCATTCTCTATTGAAAACTGTACATTTGAAACAGCAGTCATCTATTCCAGTCTTTGTAGATTGACCCAGAGCAGGTGAAAGCCTTCACTAATCAATCCAATCTTAAGGCTTAAGGTGTTTGTAGGCCTTCATGCGTATGAATTTTCTCTGGGAGTCTGTGTGTATATTTTCCAATTCCCTCATTTGTATAGTTGGTTTTAAGTATATTACTTTTCCTAAGAATCTCACCCCTGCTTTTTGTCAGACTATTACCTGTTTGGTTCTATTTCTTCCTCAATAATCTCTTGCTTCAGGCATATGCAACTCTATAGTTATCATGTACTTTTTACAAGCCATGCCTGCTGCTTCCCATGGCTTCCTAAGTCAGAGATTTGACTTAATTGTGGTCATATGAACTTTGAGTTAAGTGATAGAGATACCAAACCATCTGGCAGTCTACAGGCAGTTTAGAAACTTGGTAATACAGTGTGCTCTGCTGTCTCTGGTTTGCAGACAACTAGGGATAGAAGCATCACTTCTTATGGTCCACATCTCATCATGCTGAAGAGATGGTTGGACAAGGATAAGATAAAAAGTCACAATAGGGTTCCAAGATGGCTAAATAGAAACAGCTCCAGTCTACAGCTCCCAGTGTGAGCAACACAGAAGATGGGTGTTTTCTGCATTTCCAACTGAGGTACCAGGTTCATTTCACTGGGGCTTGTCAGACAGTGAGTGCAGCCCACGGAGCAAGGTGGGGCATTGCCTCACCTGGGAAGCACAAGGGGTCAGGGAATTCCCTTTCCTAGCAAAGGGAAGCTGTGACAGATGGTACCTGGAAAATCGGGACACTGCCACGCTAATACTGTGCTTTTTCAACAACCCTATCAAACAGCACACCATGAGATTATATCCCACACCTGGCTCAGAGGATCCCACACCCATGGAACCTTGCTCACTGCTAGCACAGCAGTCTGAGATCAAACTGCAATGCTGCAGCGAGGCTCCGGGAGGGGCGTCCACCATTGCTGAGGCTTGAGTAGGTAAACAAAGTGGCCAGGAAGCTCAAACTGGGTGAAGCCCTCCACAGCTCAAGGAGGCCTGCCTGCCTCTGTAGACTCCACCTCTGGGGGCAGGGCATAGCTGAACAAAAGACAGCAGAAACTTCTGCAGACTTAAACATCTCTTTCTGACAGCTTTAAAGAGAATAGTGGTTCTCCCAGCACAGAGTTTGAGATCTGAGAACAGAGAGACTGCCTCCTCAAGTGGGTCCCTGACCCCCTGAGTAGCCAAACTGGGAGACAAGTCCCAGCAGGGGCCGTCTGACACCTTATACAGCCTAGTGCCCCTCTGAGATGAAGCTTCCAGAGGATGGATCAGGCAGCAACGTTTGCCTTTCTGCAATATTTGCTGTTCTTCAGCATCCACTGGTGATACCCAGGCAAGCAGGGTCTAGGGTGGACCTCCAGCAAACTCCAACAGACCTGCAGCTGAGCAGCCGAAGGTCCTGACTATTAGAAGGAAAACTAACAAACAGAAAGGAAATCCACACCAAAACCCCAACTGTATGTCACCATCATCAAGACCAAAGGTAGATAAAGCCACAAAGATGGGGAGAAACCAGAGCAGAAAAGCTGAAACTTCTAAAAATCAGAGTACCTCTTCTCCTCCAAAGGAACACAGCTCGTCGGGAACAACAGAACAAAGCTGGATGGAGAATGACTTTGACGAGTTGAGAGAAGAAGGCTTCAGACGATTGGTAATAACAAACTTCTCTGAACTAAAGGAGGGTGTTCGAACCCATCGAAAAGAAGCTGAAAACCTTGAAAAAAGATTATATGAATGGCTAACTAGAATAAACAGTGTAGGGAAGTCCTAAAATGGCCTGATGGAGCTGAAAACCATGGCATGAGAATGATGTGATGCATGCACAAGCTTCAGTAGCCAATTTAATCAAGTGGAAGAAAGGGTATCAGTGATTGAAGATCAAATGAATGAAATGAAGTAAGAAAATAAGTTTAGAGAAAAAACAGTGAAAAGAAATGAACAAAACCTCCTCCAATAAATATGGGACTATGTGAAAAGACCAAATATATGTCTGATTGGTATACCTGAAAGTGACGGGGAGAATGGAACCAAGTTGGAAAACACTCTGTAGGATATTATCCAGGAGAACTTCCCCAACCTAGCAAGGCAGGCCAACATTCAAATTCAGGAAATACAGAGAATGCCACAAAAATACGCCTCGGGAAGAGCAACTCCAAGACACATAATTGTCAGGTTCACCAAAGTGGAAATGAAGGAAAAAATGTTAAGGGTAGCCAGAGAGAAAGGTCGGGTTACCCACAAAGGGAACTCCATCAGACTAACAGCGGATCTCTCGGCAGAAACTCTACACACCAGAAGAGAGTGGGGGCCAATATTCAACATTCTTTAAGAAAAGAATTTTCAAACCAGAATTTAATATCCAGCCAAACTAAGTTTCATAAGTGAAGGAGAAATAAAATCCTTTACAGACAAGCAAACACTGAGAGATTTTGTCACCACCAGGCCTGCCCTACAAGAGATCCTGAAGGAAGCACTAAACATGGAAAGGAACAACCAGTACCAGTCACTGCAAAAACATGCCAAAATGTAAAGACCATCAATGCTAGGAAGAAACTGCATCAACTAACAAGCAAAATAACCAGCTAATATCATAATGATAGGATCAAACTCACACAGAACAATATTAACTTTAAATGTAAATGGGCTAAATACTCTAATTAAAAGACACAGACTGGCAAATTGAATAGAGTCAAGACCCATGAGTGTGATGTATTCAAGAGACCCATCTCATGTGCAGAGACACATATAGGCTCAAAATAAAGGGATGAAGGAAGATCTACCAAGCAAATGGAAAATGAAAAAAATCAGGGGTTGCAATCCTAGTCTCTGATGAAACAGACTTTGAACCAACAAAGATCAAAAGAGACAAAGAAGGTCATTACATAATAGTAAAGGGATCAATTCAACAGGAAGAGCTAACTATCCTAAATATATATGCACCCAACACAGGAGCACCCAGATTCAAAAAGCAAGTTCTTAAAGACTGACAAAGAGACTTAGACTCCCACACAATAATAATGGGAGACTTTAATACCCCACTGTCAACATTAGACAGATCAATGAGATAGAAAGTTAAAAAGGATACCCAGGAATTGAAGTCAGCTGTGCACCAAGTGGACCTAATAGACATCTACAGAACTCTCCACCCCAAATCAACAGAATATACATTTTTCTCAGCACCACATCACACTTATTCCAAAATTGTCCACATAGTTGGAAGTAAAGCACTTGTCAGCAAACGTAAAAGAACAGAAATTATAACAAACTGTCTCTCAGACCACAGTGCAATCAAACTAGAACTCAGGATTAAGAAACTCACTCAAAACCACTAGACTACATGGAAACTGAACAACCTGCTCCTGAATGACTACTGGGTACATAACGAAATGAAGGCAGAAATAAAGATGTTCTTTGAAACCAATGAGAACAAAGATACAACATACCAGAATCTCTGGGACACATTTAAAGCAGTGTGTAGAGGGAAATTTATAGCAGTAAATGCCCACAAGAGAAAGCAGGAAAGATCTAAAATTGACACCCTAACATCACAATTAAAAGAACTAGAGAAGCAAGAGCAAACACATTCAAAAGCTAACAGAAGGCAAGAAATAACCAAGATCAGAGCAGAACTGAAGGAGATAGAGACACAAAAAGCCCTTCAAAAAATCAATGAATCCAGGAACTGGTTTTTTTGAAAAGATCAACAAAATTGACAGACCACTAGCAAGACTAATAAAGAAGAAAAGAGAGAAGAATCAAATAGACGCAATAAAAAATGATAAAGGGGATATCATCACCGACCCTACAGAAATACAAACTACCATCAGAGAATACTGTAAACACCTCTACGCAAATAAACTAGAAAACCTAGAAGAAATGGACAAATTCCTGGACACATACACTCTCCCAAGACTAAACCAGGAAGAAGTTGAATCCCTGAATAGAACAATAACAGACTCTGAAATTGAAGCATTAATTTATAGCCTATCAACCAAAAAAAGTCCAGGTCCAAACGGATTCACAGCCGAATTCTACCAGAGGTACAAGGAGGAGTTGGTACCATTCCTTCTGAAACTATTCCAATCAATAGAAAAAGAAGGAATCCCCCCTAACTCATTTTATGAGGCCAAAATCATCCTGATACCAAAGCCTGGCAGAGACACAACAAAAAAAGAGAATTTTAGACCAATATCTCTGATGAACATCAATGCAAAAATCCTCAATAAAATACTGGCAAACCGAATCCAGCAGCACATCAAAAGACTTATCCACCATGATCAAATGGGCTTCATCCCTGGGATGCAAGGCCGGTTCAAGACACACAAATCAATAAACATAATCCAGCATATAAGCAGAACCAAAGACAAAAACCACATGATTATCTCAATAGGTGCAGAAGAGGCCTTTGACAAAATTCAACAGCCCTTCATGCTAAAAACTCTCAATAAATTCCTTATTGATGGAACACATATCAAAACAATAGGAGCTATTTATGACACACCCACAGTCAATATCATACTGAATGGTTAAAAACTGGAAGCGTTCCCTTTGAAAATGGGCACAAGACAGGGATGCCCTCTCTCACCACTCCTGTTCACCGTAATGTTGGAATTTCTGGCCAGGGCAATCAGGCAAGAGAAAGAAATAAAGGGTATTCAATTAGAAAAAGAGGAAGTCAAATTGTCCCTGTTTACAGATGACATGATTGTATATTTAGAAAACCCCATTGTCTCAGCCCAAAATCTCCTTAAGCTGATAAGCAATTTCAGCAACGTCTCAGAATACAAAATCAATGTGCAAAAATCACAAGCATTCTTATACACCAATAACAGACAAACAGAGAGCCAAATCATGAGTGAACTCCCACTGACAATTGCTTCAAAGAGAATAAAATACCTAGGAGTACAACTTACAAGGGATGTAAAGGACCTCCTCAAGAAGAACTACAAACCACTGCTCAATGAAATAAAAGAGGACAGAAACAAATGGAAGAACATTCCATGCTCATGGATAGGAAGAATCAATGTCGTGAAAATGGCCATACTGCCCAAGGTAATTTACAGACTAAATGCCATCTCCATTAAGTTATCAATGACTTTCTTCACAGAATTGGAAAAAACTACTTTAAAATTCATATGGAACCAAAAAAGAGCCTGCATTGCCAAGACGATCATAAGCCACAAGAACAAAGCTGGAGGCATCACGCTACCTGACTTCAAACTATACTTAAAAGGCTACAGTAACCAAAACAGAATGGTACTGGTACCAAAACAGAGATAGAGACCAATGGAACAGAACAGAGCTCTCAGAAATAATACCACACATCTAAAATCATCTGCTGTTTGACAAACCTGACAAAAACAAGAAATGGGGAAAGGATTCCCTATTGAATAAATGGTGCTGGGAAAACTGGCTAGCCATATGTAGAAAACTGAAACCAGACTTCTTCCTTAAACCTTATACAAAAGTTTACTCAACGTGGACTAAAGACTTAAATGTAAGACCTAACATCATAAAAACCCTAGAAGAAAACCTAGGCAATACCATTCATGACATAGGCATAGGCAAGGACTTCATGTCTAAAACACCAAAAGCAATGACAACAAAAGTCAAAATTGACAAATGGGATAGAATTAAACTAAAGAGCTTCTGCACAGCAAAAGAAACTACTATCAGAGTGAACAGGCAACCTACAGAATGGGAGAAAATTTTTGCAATCTACTCATCTGACAAAGGGCTAATATCCAGAACCTACAAAGAACTCAAACAAATTTACAAGAAAAAAACAAACAACCCCATCAAAAAGTGGGCAAAGGATATGAACAGACATTTCTCAAAAGAAGACATTTATGCAGCCAACAGACAAATGAAAAAATGTTCATCATCACTCGCCATCAGCAAAATGCAAATCAAAACCACAATGAGATACCATTTCACACCAGTTAGAATAGTGATCATTAAAAAGTCAGGAAACAACAGGTGCTGGAGAAGATGTGGAGAAATAGGAACACTTTTACACAGTTAGTGGGACTGTAAACTACTTCAACCATTGTGGAAGACAGTGTGCTGATTCCTCAAGGAATCTAGAACTAGAAATACCATTTGACCCAGCCATCTCATTACTGGTGTATATACCCAAAGGATTATAAATCATGCTACTATAAAGACACATGCACACGTATGTTCATTGCGGCACTATTCACGAAAGCAAAGACTTGAAACCAACCCAAATGTCCATCAATGACAGATTAGATTAAGAAAATGTGGCACATATACACCATGGAATACTATGCAACCATAAAAAAGGATGAGCTCATGTCCCTTGTAGGGACATGGATGAAGCTGGAAACCATCATTCTCAGCAAACTATCGCAGGAACAGAAAACCAAACGCCACATGTTCCCACTCATAAGTGGGAATTGAACAATGAGAACACTTGGACACAGGAAGGGGAACATGACACACTGGGTCCTGTCGTGGGGTTGGGGGAGGGGGAAGGGATAACATTAGGAGACATACCTAATGTAAGTGACGAGTTAATGGGTGCAGCACACCAACATGGCACAGGTATACATATGTAACAAACCTGCACATTGTGCACATGTACCCTAGAACTTAAAGTATAATAAAAAATAAATAAAATAAAATAAAATAATTTGTCTTTACCTTGGCAATTAGTAAGTCTGGCTAAATGTTAGTCAACTGTTTAGCTATTCAAAAAATTAACTTTTAGTTTTATTGATTTTGTATCATTTTATTCATTTTAATTTTATTGATCTCTGTTCTAATCTTTATTTTTTTTCTTCTACTCATTTCGTGTTTGGCTTGTTCTTGTGTTTCTAGTTCCTTCAGATGCATCATTAGATTGTGTATTTGAAGAATACCTAATCCTCAAAGTTGGCTGCAGCCCCAGGGACCAACTTTATTACAGCTTAGTGAGACTCTGAGCAAATAACCCAGTTAACTCATACCCAGACTTCTGACCCACAGAAACTGTGAGATAATGTGAATTGTTTGAAATTCCTAAATTTCTGATAATATTTTACACAGCAACGAATAATATAATCCTCATGGCTCCCTCCCATATCTCCCTCCAGTCTTTAAGTCTCACCTTTTCATCATGGCCTTCTCTGACCCATCTATTTAAAATTGCAGCCCCTTCAAAGAAAGTTCCCTATTGGCAGTCTTTGTTTTTTTTTCTCCATAGCACTTATCACCTTTGAACATGTTATATTTATTTATTTTTGTTTATTGTCAGTATTTCATCAATATAATGTAAGCTCCACAAGAACAGAGGTCTTATATCTCTAACATTTAGTAGAATGACTAATATATAAATGCTCCATGAATATTTATAAAATGAATGAAGGAATGAATTTCTATGACATTCTACAGAACCCTCAATATGTCTTCCAATATCATGTGTGTTTTTGGATCCGCCACCTTTCCAGTATTTCCTTGTTCAATTTACCCCTTTACCCATTTTTCTCAAACTTTATCAACCTTTTTTTTTTATTTCTTTAATACACCATTATTTGGGCTCTTGCATATACCTTTTCCTGTATTTTTCTAGCTAATTGAGTTTACATATTTTACCTTTAATGTGAATTTATCAGGGAGACATTCCCTGAGCTCTTGGAGTAGGTATGGTCTCTCTGTTATATATCCTCATAGGCTTATACACTTTTCATACCTTTCCTCTCAATTGTAAATACTTTTGTAATCACTTGTACAACAGCTATCCTACACCTGCCCCCCGATATTATAGATTTTGTTAGGAAAGATACATTATCTGTCTTGTCTAATTCTGTGTTCCCAGCGCATAAGACAGTGCCTATCACTGTGAATGAATGAATATAGCTATTTTAATGACCAATTTGCAAAATATAATGGTACTCCTCTTCATTTTTCTCTAGTTAATCTGCTTCCTAAGCATATTTGAGAAAAATTTCAAAAGCATTAAAATAATTTATTCAATAAAACACTTCTTATTTATTTATTTATGCTTTTCAGTCAGAAAGACTATTTCTCACTGGATATTGCCTTCCCCAGATTTTAAAGTTTATTTTCAACATATTCTGAAAAGAACAAAAGCAGGTAATGCTTTCTTTTAAAAAATAGTTACATAGTACTTTTCTCCCACTATGTGGTAGTTTGCTATATATTAAAAAGCTATCCATGATAGTCTATGGGATAGAGCAACTGGTGATGACTGAATATTAAAAGGTCAAAAGTTAAAAAGTCTTGATAAAAATATTTAATTCTTCAGAGTGAAGTCAGTGAACAGTTGCCTGGAATAATAACATTACAATTATTATCTAATACCTCTATTTTTTTAATAGAAACTGGTTTTAGACATTGGATATAAACTGTTTGTGTGTATGTGTGCATGAATATATAAAGAAACTATATAATGCCATTCTCCATGTAGCTAATTTACTTGGGAGTCAATGAATGTGTTTGTAGGAAACTTTCTTGTACAGACTATATTACAACATTTTAGAATGATATGTACCTGATAGATGAAGTAGATAAATTTGAGTACATTTCACTTTATTTAGCAGCCAATGGTCTCTTTTTCTGGAATTATGTAACACCATTGTCATCATCATTATCAATCTGCATAAGGATGATAGTGGCCATTATTCTCCTGGTATCATTACATGACTTTCCTTTGGAGCATTATTGGGTTGTGGTATCAATGTTGCTAGTGATTCTTAAACTTCTTCCTTTAGCCAAATTCTGTGAATATTAGTTTCATGAAAGAAGTACTACATCCACAATATTTCAAGTCTAATGAAGAGACAAATAGAAAGCAGTACATTCACAATATATTTTCAATTTCAGACTGAATTCTAAATTCGTCATTTGCACCTAGGTCTAATTTACACTTCTTACAGGTTACATGTGTTTGCCATATTGATTTATTTTCTGTTTTTCTTTTTTAGACTATTGAGGGATAAGCACACATTTATTAAAAGTTCTGGGCCTAAGCTATTCATATGATTGTTTGTAGTTTAATTCCTTGAGGCTGTTGGTTTTGTTAGCTGACTTTGGATGGTTAGGCCTTTTACTTCCCCTACTTTGACATCCTTGCTTAGAAGTAGGTGTTTATGCTTGGGGCCTAAGTGCTTTCTACCTTCCACATCATACTGGACAACTCAAGAAAGGCAAAATGAAATAATATAATTATGATGTACAAAATAAAGATGTGTTTGGTTTCCTCGCATTAGTTTCCTTTTACTCCTTTTGGGAGAAGCCTCCTTCTAACCTTGTCTTCCTATCAGGTGTCTATTCTGATTTTCATTCATCTTCTTAGTTACCGACTAATCTCTCCCCATTCTAATTAATTCATATTTATGTGCATACATATCGTATCTTCTCTTGCAAGATGATAAGGTTCTTGAAAGTAATAATCATATTCATATTCATGTTTGGGTCTTCTCAAATCCTCTTGGTGCCTAGCAGAAACTCAATGTATTTTTTAAAAGAGTGAATAAATGACTAAACAAACAAATTCTTAGGGTGTGTCCCTATACAAGAATATTGCTATTTTAATAAGAAACTATGGCAGATCAAAATGCTCAGGGCCACAGGAACTTTTTGATTATAACCCTGGTACCTCTTGAGTACACTGTGGAGGTAGCACCTATTCAATAGACTGCCACTAGTAATTACTGTATAGATTAGAACAATCAATAGCTCAATTTCATAAATGACTTCTTGCAGTACTGCAGGGATTTACAATCTATGAAATCAAAGGGATGTGTCAAGTATTCGTGCTTAATGACCAAACGCATCAATTTCAAAGCTGTTTTACATTCCTGAATGGAGGCAAGGTTTCTCTTGATGATTTTGAAGACAGCAATATTAGGTATTTTTTCAGCCAGCAGTCTTAAATCTTTAAATTTATAGGAATTACACAAATATGTTTAAGGGAGTCAACTGGCTTGAACTTAAATAAACTGATGTTCTCAAATCAAATAATAAAATATGTTTCTTTATCAATAATCTGTAATAGGCATTTCCTCTCTTAATTCCTATAAAAAAACTTCATTTGTTTAACACCTGCATGCATTGAGGTGATGAATTATTATTTCTGAGGCTTGATCATGTTGTGTACAAGAAAATCAATGATCCCATATCTCATATCTCATTCTCAATTTACCACTTAGAATTTTAAAGATGTAGCATGTGTTGGACATGGCGGGGAGGAAGTTAAGGCCTACTTGTTAACGTTTATCATTTAGTACAACTTGTTTGTTTGAGCAAGTATAATTGAATATATGGATATGAAATGATCTTCGTTTGGTCTCAACAGCCCTTTTTCTGACAGTGTTCTGTAGACACAGGCTTATAAAATGTACATTTGCAAGAGATTTCCAGAGATAAAGAGAACCTGGGTTCTCACGGTCATATGTGATTTAAAGAAATCTTCACTGTGGAGACTTCTAAGTGAAATAGATTTTGAGAATATCACATCAAAGGAAATAAATTGAACAAACTTGTGTGATTGGCATAGAAATAATCTAACCTAATGTTTCTTTTGGGTGATGGGACTACAGAGCTCACGGATTAAGTGTTTTGAAACACTAAGGAACATAATTAATATATTTAAAGCATGTCCCCAAACTAACAACTACATTTAAAAAGCCAGTTTGTTTCCTTTTCCCTAACATACAGAGCCAGAAAAAAATTACAGGAATCATATTTTAAATAATGGGACTGAGGTCACAATGACTTGTGGCTCCCTAATGTGTATGTTATTATTAGTAAGGAGACAAAAAACTGAAAAGAAATGTCAAAATAAAATGTCTTATGGAGTTAGTCCACCTGTCAAATATATCTTGTCACAATGGAAGAAGAAAACTATATTCACATCCCAGGAAAATCTTGATTTCAAATTTTGAAGACCTAACTTGACAGGAAAATTATGCATCCAAATGTTCTCATATAAAAGACTGTTAGAACTCTGTTATAGAAGTGGATTGTTGCGTAGGGTTCTGCTATTAATTCCATTCTGCTGGCATTAATTTGAACTTTTACTCACATCCTGTGCTGGTAGTCTCATTTCCTTCAATATATTTATTTACTTCTCTATAATCAGATAACCTTTATCAATGCCATTGGTGGTTGCATCACTGAGAAAGAGTTCTGTTAGAACCTTACCAATGAGATCTCATTATTTCCCTATAAAAATGAAGAGGTACATTCTGATTCCCATTCCAGCTCATCTATGGGAATCTTGACCAGGCCTGGTTTTCAGTCATTTTGTCTCATTCTTTTGCTCGACAATCAAAAAAAGACTTTTGAGTCAAATTAGTGTTTCGTGGGTGGCTCTGTCTCCACAATGGGAATGGTCGATTCAGTGAATTGCAGTACTGGACACTGCCATCAACTTGCCGAAAGGGACTGACTAGCCAACCAATATTCAGAGAATGGTGGATACTTCCAGATATCTCTTCTCGTATCAATCCTGTCAGGGTGGGCCTAGGAGCCAGACATATCTATCAATTAGACCTCACCACAACAGATAGCCTTGACAGAATCCTGAGTTACATGGAAATGTCTAATTGTTTTTTTCTGTCATATTAAAACTGAGGTCCTCTTGTTTAAATTAAATAGACTGCTCTTTATTTTTCTTTCTCCTCTAGCCTCTCTTTTCCCCTTTTTCTCCTATCTCTCCCGCTACCTTCCCCTCTTTCACCCATTTCCTCTTACTCTCTCTCTTCTATGTTCACACAAAAGCACAATATAAATAGAGCTAGTAAAGGGAAATATTGAAATTGAATGGTTTGAGAATCACATTGTCAACACTGCTACCAGGTCTGCCTGCCTTCCTTCCTTCCTTCCTTCCTTCCTTCCTTCCTTCCTTCCTTCCTTCCTTCCTTCCTTCCTTCCCTCCCTCCCTCCCGCCCGCCCTCCTTCCTTCCTTCCTTCCTTCCTTCCTTCCTTCCTTCCTTCCTTCCTTCCTTCCTTCCTTCCTTCCTTCTCTTTTTCTTTCTTTCTCTTTCACTTTCTTTTTTTCTTTCTTCTTTCTTTCTTTCTTTCTTTCTTTCTTTCTTTCTTTCTTTCTTTCTTTCTTTCTCTCTTTCTTTTTCTTTCTTTCTTTCATCTTTTTTCTTTCTTCCTGTTACCAAGTCAGAGTTCACAGTTAAAACAGCTACATCTTCATTTTATTTTGCTTTATTACTGAAAATTTAGGCAATTTTTGAGACATTTTAATTACCTCTTTCGTTTTTCAAGTCATCTTTATATCAAAATGTGACCTTCTAACTGAACTAATATTTGCTGACAAAGAGGTAGCCAGTAGTGATTTCACATCATAGGAAGAGGATCTTACCTGCATCTCTACAAGTTTGTCTAGGCTCTGGATATTCAGGCAGCTTTCCGCCTAATAGTACGCTAACACTCTAAATATATTAGACTGAGACAACCTCATATTTCTCTCTCCATCACAAAATATTTTTGGGAACAATTTGCTTTGTCCTTTGGAAAAAAAGTTGCAAATAGTCTCACTGACCTTAGTTTTGGCCACATGTTGCTAAGCATCTGGATGAAAAATTTTAAAATGCAGTCAATTAACTAGATTTTTGCAAACATCTGAATGTATAGCACTATAGATAAGGTTTGCTTTTCTCTACATGAAGTTAAGGGAACGTTTGAGTTAACTCTATGTCATTGAGACAAATATATAATTTAGTTTAAATGTTCAGATAATTACAAACAAGGTGTGAAACTTCTGAAATTATTGAAAAACCACCACATTTCTCTTCATTTTACATGTTTAGAGACAGCTTTTGCCAATACGTGTGCCAGCTGCTAGACTGCTTTACATATTTGGCTTCTCCCCCACCTGCCACCCCCTGCATTGAATTCAAGCTCTCCGATTTAAAATTTGTTTTCACTTTGAGAGCAGCAATTTTCACTTTCTAAAAGGGAATGTAATGTTACATCAAAGTTACAGATGCTTTAAACTATTTAGTTTATTTTAAAAAAAAAAAGAACTCTGAACAGGAAAACATTTGGCAATATAGGTAACCCACATGGAAATGTTAGATGCATAAATATATCTGGTCCATTCTGCCTTAAGAATAGTCAATGGAAATCTCTCCCCTCAGGCCAAATCTGCCATCTAAGCCAAACACCAGAAGCCCACTGCAGAATATTCTGGAATATCAAGGTCGGACTGTATCAGATGCTTCCCCTGTTCATTGCAGGTCATCTCCCCACAATAATTTAGAGATTCCATATTGGATGGGATTAATGTCTTGACTCCTCATGACATTTATTTGGCTTTCTTTCCCCAACATACAAACTGAGGCTCATCAATAATCTATCATGTAAAGCACCTAACTACTCTGCAGGTTTCAATTACTTTCTTCTAGGATGTCACCCAATGTGTCCCAAATCATCCTTTGTTCATCTTCTATGCTCTTTGTACTGGCATTTTCCATCACTACCTGAAATTATTGATCAACTGTTAACCTGATAGTGTTTATTGCATTGTGGGTTGATAGGCAAATACAGATTTGAGAAAAAGGTAGGAATTGTTTATCATAGAATTGCCATCTAGAATAAATATTCTCTCCCTAGGGGTCATGATGAATTTGGTTGGAAACAGAAGACGTGGCCTGGAATTAAAATCTAGTATATTGATCATGTATTGATTGTTTCCCTAACATATTAATTGTCTACATGCAAACCAAGTTTCAGAGATGTTGATTTGAAATCTTTCTGGCTAGCAATAGTACCTCTGGGCATGAATAGTTTTGCTAATAACATCAAGTAGCAAAATCTTTTGGAATTAAAGAAAACACTGAGTGAACCATTATTAGTGGAGGGACTAAGTGATAATGAGTTCACTAAAATTAAAAAAATGTAAGCACAAAGTCAGGCAACAAAGAGAAGAAGAACATAAATAAAGTATATATATATATATGAAGATAACAACTCTTTTCTATTCAGTCATTCATTCATTCAGCAAATATTTCTTATGCATTTTCTGCCTGGTACTGTTATTAATCTGGGAGACACAGTTATAAATAGGACATCTCATGAAACCACTGTACTCAGTCACAGAAACTTCCAGTAAGTGGATGTGTATGCGAAACCTCATGAAAGGCCTTATAGTGGTTTCTTTCAGAAGTATACTGCTTCAGAGTATAAGCTATACCATTTGAGTCAGAATCAGTGGAAGAGCAGAACAGAGGAAGGGGGTGTGCAAGAACATGTTTGAACATAAAGCCCACAGAAATGAATCAAAACAGAGGTCAGATTTCTAGGACTTTAGGTAACAATAAAAGTCAGGTAGTTTGAGAAATTAAGAGGTAAATAAACACAAGGTGAACCTACAGGGTTGGACTGGAGGAACAAACAAAACAAATTGTCTCAACACCAAATTGGGGTCCTAGAAGAGCATTTAGACTTACAAGTGGCACCGGGAAGGAAATGGTTCTATCTTCTAAAGGTGTGCCACCATCAGCATTGTGAGATAATATGCTTCAGAGTTATCTTAACATACATACACAATGTACTGACACAGCCAGGAAACTAATTACGGTAATGCACCAAATAATGACATTTTAGTTAGTGATGGGCTGAATATATTACAGTGATACCATAAAATTATCATATAGCATTTGTAGAAACCTGATATATGGTACTTGGTATTGGCATTGTAGACAGTTAATATTAGTGCTGAGAGGTTTGGTTTTCCATATAAAAATATATAAATAATATTATACATACCATCTAGGTTTGTGTAAGTACACTCTATGATGTTTGCACAATGCTAATGTCACCTAAAGATGCATTTCCCAGAGCACATCCACGTTGTTAAGTGATGCATGACTGTACATAATCAAGAGATGAAAGATCTGACTGCTTTGTAGTTTCATCTGTCATACTTTTTACCTGAGAATTAATCACACTATGTCAGAGATTATTTGATCCCCCAGAATGAACTCTGGATAAAATGGTACTTAAGATTTGCCATCAACCATGCTATGTGTGAAAAGGCCATAATCCTGAAACACAATAATAACGACCTCCCTTCCCCCCAACTTATATATACTTTGCAGGCACCAGAAACTATTCTAAGAACATTACCCACATAACTTTAATTCAATTTAATCTTCATAAAAATCCAAAAGGAAGGTTCTAATCCTATTATAGAGAGGTAGAAATTGAGGCAAAGGGAAGCTGAGTATGTTTCCAGGGAAACACAGTAGATTGCAGTAGGATGCATATTCAGAATTTAAAGCCAATAATTCTGGCTCCAGAGTCAGATGTCTGTTATGTTAAATTCAATGATTTCATTCCCATGTGATAGAAACAAAAGTTACATGAGAAATTCTGCTGCAGCATTTTCTAATAGATTCACCTTGGTTTCTTTTGATAGTATGAAAATCCAGTTTTTAAGAGTAATTAAATGTAGAGAATCAAATATTTGTTTACAGTGGGATAATTCCTAGCAAAAACATGTTTTTGCCTTAATCTCACGGACAATACAATTACGGTAATTTTTCCTACCAGTGATCTCTGAATGTGTGAATTTATCCATATACAATATTTGTATACATAGAGTTTTAAACTATTAATGATCAAGTCAGTTGAAAGCTAGTTTCTGCTCCCCACCAAGTCAATCTGACTTTTAGTCTGATGAACAACCGAAGTTTAACTAGCTGTGCTTGCAGGGATACCCTGTAGTGAGAGTATTAGTTAAATGTTAACTTTTAGACATAATCTTATTTTTAAATTTCTATTACGGGGGGAACATTTAAATATTAAATTGAGGGAAAATGGCTATTAGAGAATGTTGAGTCTTCCCTGAAAAATAGTTTAGTGCAGAAGTTTTATATAGTGCTCTTTGACCTTTTAGAATTTTACCTTAATAGCAGATTGATTTGTATTAAAATAATCAGCTTTTTCTCTCAGAAGAAGTGATCCACACTCCTCTCTAATCAAAAGCTTATTCTATTATTTCCATGCATAAGATTCAACAAGTTATTTTTCTTTATTAAATGAAAATTTTATTGTCTTTTTGCTACAGTGCTTTTATGTATATATGAATATGATTAAGTTGAATTTTCCCACTTTCACAAAAATTAATGTAAAACAATTTCATGAGCAATTTAGCATTAAATATATGTTAGTCAAAGAAATGTTGGCAGAGTAGTCCAGAGTGGGTCTTCTGTGTGGTTAGACAAGCAGTATTTAGATTTTAATATGGTCATAAATGAATAATAGTATAATTCTCTGATCCAGGTAGTCTGTGTTTTTCAAAGTGAGGATTTTGAATACTTGCATCAGAATTACTTGAGTTGCCTGTTAATGGTGCAGTTTCAGTGGCCTTACTCCAGAACTGGGGAATCAGAATTTCTTAGGGTGTTGCACAAGATTCGTCATTTTAAATGTTTCTCAAGAGTGAGGTTTCAGAACCACTGCCTTCCAATCATATACTAGTATCCATTTCACATATGCACATTGCTTGTCAGGCTGGTCCTGCAACAGCAATATGGATGTTCCCAGCTGGAAGAACACTTAGAAGTTATCTGGGTTAACCCGTACTGAACTTATCATTTTACCATAGGGCTGCTAGATTTGGCAAACAAAAAAGCAGAAATCGAAGTTAAATTTTATTTCAGGAAAACAATCTAAATACAAATAATTGATTTCCAATCTACCGAAGGCTTTTGTTTTTGACAAGTATATATTCATAAAAATACATAACTCTAGTGTGAAATAACTTTCAAATGCTTAAAGACCCAATGTATTTATTTTATAACAAAGAAGTTACTGCATATGCAACCCCACAGAAATACAAACTACCATCAGAGAATACTATAAGCACCTCTACTCAAATAAACTAGAAAATCTAGAAGAAATGGATAATTTCCTGGACACTTACACTCTTCCAAGACTAAACCAGGAAGAAGTTGAATCCCTGAATAGACCAATAGCAGGCTCTGAAATTGAGGCAATAATTAATAGCCTACCAACCAAAAAAAGTCCAGGACCAGATGGATTCACAGCTGAATTCTACCAGAGGTACAAGGAGGAGCTGGTACCATTCCTTCTGAAACTATTCCAATCAATAGAAAAAGAGGGAATCCTCCCTAACTCATTTTATGAGGCCAAAATCATCCTGATACCAAAGCCTGGCAGAGACACAACAAAAAAAGAGAATTTTAGACCAATATCCCTGATGAACATCGATGCAACAATCCTCAATAAAATACTGGCAAACCGGATTCAGCAGCACATCAAAAAGCTTATCCACCATGATCAAGTGGGCTTCATCCCTGGGATGCAAGGCTGGTTCAACATTCGCAAATCAATAAACATAATCCAGCATATAAACAGAACCAAAGACAAGAACCACATGACTCTCTCAATAGATTCAGAAAAGGCTTTTGACAAAATTCAACAGCCCTTCATGCTAAAAACACTCAATAAATTCGGTATTGATGGAATGTACCTCAAAATAATAAGAGCTATTTATGACAAACCCACAGCCAATATCATACTGAATGGGCAAAAACTGGAAAAATTCCCTTTGAAAACTGGCACAAGACAGGGATGCCCTCTCTCACCACTCCTATTCAACATAGTGTTGGAAGTTCTGGCTAGGGCAATCAGGCAAGAGAAAGAAATCAAGGGTATTCAGTTAGGAAAAGAAGAAGTCAAATTGTCCCTCTTTGCAGATGACATGATTGTATATTTAGAAAACCCCATTGTCTCAGCCCAAAATCTCCTTAAGCTGATAAGCAACTTCAGCAAAGTCTCAGGATACAAAATTAATGTGCAAAAATCACAAGCATTCTTATACACCAGTAACAGACAAACACAGAGCCAAATCAGGAATGAACTTCCATTCACAATTGCTTCAAAGAGAATAAAATACCTAGGAATCCAACTTACAAGGGATGTAAAGGACCTCTTCAAGGAGAACTACAAACCACTGCTCAGTGCAATAAAAGAGGACACAAACAAATGGAAGAACATACCATGCTCATGGATAGGAAGAATCAATATTGTGAAAATGGCCATACTGCCCAAGGTAATTTATAGATTCAATGCCATCCCCATCAAGCTACCAATGAGTTTCTTCACAGAATTGGAAAAAACTGCTTTAAAGTTCATATGGAACCAAAAAAGAGCCTGCATTGCCAAGACAATCCTAAGTCAAAAGAACAAAGCTGGAGGCATCACGCTACCTGACTTCAAACTATATTACAAGGCTACAGTAACCAAAACAGCATGGTACTGGTACCAAAACAGAGATATAGACCAATGGAACAGAACAGAGTCCTCAGAAATAATACCACACATCTACAGCCATCTGATCTTTGACAAACCTGAGAGAAACAAGAAATGGGGAAAGGATTCCCTATTTAATAAATGGTGCTGGGAAAATAGGCTAGCCATAAGTAGAAAGCTGAAACTGGATCCTTTCCTTACTCCTTATACGAAAATTAATTCAAGATGGATTAGAGACTTAAATGTTAGACCTAATACCATAAAAACCCTAGAAGAAAACCTAGGTAGTACCATTCAGGACATAGGCATGGGCAAGGACTTCATGTCTAAAACAC